>NW_027176332.1:32500-195000 GCF_023349555.1 Cebidichthys violaceus | reverse complement strand
GTAAGAAATGTAAACCTCGGTGCTGTGAAATAGTTCTGACCCGACACCAAACATGCGTCTGCAAATGACACACGAGCACACTTTCTGGCTTGTGATTTCGACATTGGACGTCGAGAATGACGGCTGACATCACGAGGAGGAAACAGAGACGCATATGCTGAGAAACGAAACTCACGCTGAGGCATCAAACGCAGCTATTTTAGGCTACATGCTAACACGCTTCATGCTAATCTTTGTAAACTGGGTCCTGACCTCAAATATCACACCATACTTCAGAAACACATGGTGTTGATCACATTACATTTCTTCTGCTGATTAAATACAGTTTTTTTCCCCCCACATCTTTAGAATATATATATGGAGTACAAAATAGTTCAATATTAAATAGTAAAATAAGTAAAATAAATAGTCTTATTTATAATTCTATAATAATCTTATGAATAAATATATATATATATATATATAAAATAAGAATTTGTGAAATAATTTAGAAAATTATAAAAATGTAGCTCATTATTATAAATGTATAATAATTCATTCTCAATTTCAAGTTTTATTTGAATTAATTTTATTTTATTTGAATACATTTTTTCACATTTTAATTTCATAATATCACATTTAATTTTCAGATATATTGGTGTCGACGCCCAATCACCTTTCAGCTATGCCTCCTGTTATTCGAAAAATAAAGATGAGTTTTCATAATTTCACAAATTCTTTTCAATTTTTTTTTTTACACAATTCATTCACATCATTATTTGTGTCACGGTCGTCTTTATTCATTTAATAACTTCGGGGCTCCATAGATTTTCTAAAGGAAGACGAACTGTAAAGACAGGAAGCCGAAGCTTCACGCGGCAAAATTGAGGTCATCTGAAGCCGCTGCTTTTGGGGGCATCCAAGTTTAGGGTGGGAAATTCCTGAGACGTCTCTGAGCAGCAGAGTTGTTCTGGCTCAGGCGTCTGTGCGCTCGGTCGGTCACAGACACGCACGTAAAACCCACTCGCAGACATTTAAGATGCGTAACCTTTACTTAAACACACAGAGAGCGCTCTTGTTGTTAGTGCGACAGGTGAGGGTCACGGAACGAACGGCTCAAATAAACTTCACACTCTTTGGATTCAGGCCAGCAGCCGTGAAAAAGAACACACGAAGACTTATTCAAGTTTGAATAAAGAAACACGCTGAACCCTCAAACGCTCTTCTACAGTAACTCTGGGTGGACGTCAGGGGGAAGGACCGTTGAGATTCTTTTGTCATTTGTCCGCTCGAGGTTCCTCTCGGAGCAACAATAGCAGCTTTGTAGCTCGCAGCACAGATCCTGGCAGCGATGTCCTTGGGTCCTGTGACTTTGGGTCCCGGGGTGTCCGTCCGGTCGCTCCTCTCACACAATCCGCCAGCGCTCTTTTGCAGATCAGAAGACTACGTTCAAGCTCAGAAAGTAAATTGGTGATACACCTTTAAAAGCTCAGGTGTCAGGTGTTCTCTATGGTTCTGACTCAGTAGACCAGTTGGATCAGTTGGGAATGAAAAACACGACGTCTTTAAAAAAAAAACCACCGTGCTTGATGGAGGGTTGAGCAGAACTTGGTTTGAAATACGACAACCGACATGGTTTATAGAACATGAGGAGAAAGACGATGGTTCAGTTATGGTGTGGCATTTTGGTAGCTGTAAACAGATGAATGATTACAATTTTGCTTTAAGAAAAAATAAACTAATTCAATAACTTCACACATAAAATCAAAAAAAAAAAAGATTGGTTGGATGTTTCATACGCGTACAACTGTGTGTTAACGACACCTTAAAAACCAAATGAATCATCTTACTTCCACATTTGTGACTTCCACATCGACGTGAAGCAAACAAACTGGCACAGATGTGCGTGTGTGAGGAAGCATCACAGACATGTTCATTGTAAATGTTTGGCTATAAAACCTTGATACTAATGGGAACTGTAAAGAGCTCAAGTTACTATTGACACAAAAGAACCAGTAGATCAGGAGGGAATGTCATTAACCCTGAAACACTCCTTTTACTGCATCAGGGTCTAACAGTCCTGGTTCTGGTTCTCCCGTGACTCCCTTCCCTCCAGTGGGTCCAGCAACACGTCCTGGGTCTCCAGCAGCGTGGTGTCGGTGTTGGCTCCCAGAGAGGAGAAGCTCTGCTCCTGGAGGAGGAGGAGGAGACGCTGCTGCTGCCGGGAGCTGAGCTCTCCTCCTCCCTCCGGAGCTCCGACTGCAGGTCCAAGGCTGCAGGTGAAGCCGGATCTGGGTCTGTCCACGGTGGACCGGGTCTCTGCTGGAGGATCTGATTCTGTCCACGGTGGACCGGTCTCTGCTGAAGGATCTGGGTCTGTCCACGGTGGACCGGGTCTCTGCTGAAGGATCTGATTCTGTCCACGGTGGACCGGTCTCTGCTGAAGGATCTGGGTCTGTCCATGGTGGACCAGGTCTCTGCTGGAGGATCTGGGTCTGTCCACGGTGGACCAGGTCTCTGCTGGAGGCCCCCCGCTGGAGTCTGAGCTGAAGGAGTTTCTGGGGAACCTGCATGATGTCACCTGGTTTCACCAGAATCCGACCCGGTGGCTCTATTATATCGTTTAACCCTATAGAAACTAACTATTTTAAATCGTCTACTTATGTAAGTCGTATAGAGGCATCGGGATTAAACTGAGATTGCAGTTAAAAGTTCCTCACAGTAACTTTAAACAAATGATTACACGATGTATGAATCGTGTTACTGTGTCGTTTCTAGCAGATAGGAGTATCAAATCAATGAATGTTGTGGGAATGAACACGTTGCTCAGCTGGACTGTGTGTGCATGATGGTGAGCAGATAATAACCCAAGGCCACAATGTGAGGCCCAAGCGTGTCTCCTGAGCTGGTTAGATTGTTAATCATTACGTGTGACAGTAGCTACTGTTACCAGTCTGTTAGCTCTGTGCAGGACGTCGCCGGTTAAAGACCGCGGCAGCTATCGCATCGGTATTTTGGGAGACAAACTCGTCCTGTCTCGCGGGGACCTTCGGCCTCCTTTCGTTGTTGTCCTTTGTTCCAGCGTCATGTGTCGGTTTCAGATCCCTTTAACTTGCTGAACCACAGGGTCACGGGACACGATCAGATGCACTGATGTGTGGAACTTCTCATGACTTTGGACTTCTGAAGTGCTGCGTGTCCAAGTGTGTGTGTCCCTCTTTACCACACACACACACACACACACACACACACACACACACACACACACACACACGCACGCGCCATCCGTGAGGAGGCAGAAATGAAATAGAGAAGACTAAAGTTCAGACAGATGGAGGAATCATGTGAACGCCTCACGACAGAGAGTCTGTCAGTTTTATTTTAGTTTTGACTTTTAAGTTTCATTTTAAGTTTTCAGGGTGTGTTTGAGTTTTGTTTCTGCTTCTGTTTCAGTTTACTGTAATAACCATGTCATATTTCCCTTAATGCTCTCAGACTCACTGTATCTCTCTCTCTCTCTCTCTCTCTCTCTCTCTCTCTCTCTCTCTCTCTCTCTCTCATGTTTCTTTATTTTCCATAAAACTCTACTTTTTCTATCATCTGATATTAGAGATGAAACGTCACAATGCAGCTAAATCAAGGAAGCTAAATAAACAACATAACTTAGTTAAAGACAACACTATAATGCCTATTAGACACAGATACGCTTCAGCTTCTTCTGTTTCTCCCAGTCAAGTGTGCCGATGGAGCACAAGTGATTTGGATAGGGAAATATGTGTGTGTGTGTGTGTGTGTGTGTGTGTGTTTCAGGTCCCAGCTTTGAGCAGGTAAAAGGTTTCCCCCGTTAGCGTGTTTGCACTGAGTTCTGGTCGGGAAGAGGAAACATAGTTTCCATAGTGATTCAGTGAGTCCTCGAGGGTTACTGTGTCAGCTCCAGGCTGACACATGTTTTTGTGGTTGCTGAGCAAACTTCATCGCAACAGTAAAGCGGCGATCAAACGCAGAAACAGGTGTGTGTATCTGGTTAAAATAAAACACTGTGTGTTTCTGCTGTGTAGAAGAGGAGCTCACTACTGTACTATTTTATCAGTGTTTAACCTCAGTTTGTCTTACTTTTGTTGGGCCTTCTGTTGTTATACTGCTTTGTAAACTCTGCTTTTTAATAAGGTGATATATAAATACAGTTATTATTAGTATAATTGTGTGAAAAATAGGCATTTCCCCACAAAAGCATAACAAATGACACAAATCCAGCAACTACCTAAATTGTTTTTGGTACATTTTCTTTAGGATTATGCACTATTAAAGCAAAAAATATCCACTGACACAATAGAGGCTTTTAAATTCAGATTTATGTGAAAGCAAACCCTCTCCCTTTATATAGCAGTGACCCCGCAATGCCTTTAGACTTCTGCGTCAGACGTTATATAGCAGACATTATATAGCTGAAGGCATTGATTACATACAGTAGTTATACAGCCTACTCCAAAAAGATCTATAGCTACAATCAATAATGTTCCTGCTTTGCCTTTGAAGACGTCTCTAAAGCACTCCCTCACAGGTCGTAGCATCATCTGGAGCAGATTAAATATGATGTGACCTTTGACCCTGAGAAGCATCCCCAACCAGCTGTTATTTCAAAGTCTTTCTCTTCGAGGAAACAAGTAAACGTGCACGTAAACCCAAAACATTCGCTTCCATTAAGACTTCCTCCGCTCGGAGGAAATGCCAGAGACGCCGACGACGGAATCGCCCGCGGTAATCACCGCGCTGAGCGTCACTGTTTGCATCTGCGGTCTCCCCGCTCTCCTGAAAGCTGTGCAATTATCCGCGATGGGGCTTCCGCCATGGGGCCGTCACACATGTTCTAGGAATGTAGACGAGCGACGGAGAGGGAGGCAAACGTCTTCAAATTCACCGTAGGCCTACAAGTAATGTTTAATATCGATCAACCATTCTGAACCTGATTCATCACGTCTTTCTAGTGAAAATGAATCACTGTCTTTTATGTTTTATGTCTACACCTGTTGTCTTTGAACCCCGAGAATCAAGACGGAATTTAAAACACAACAACCGTAGATTCTCTCTGTAATGTCAAGAATAGAGAAAGTTTCAGAGGAGTGCAGTGCTTTGTGTCGAGTGTATTCATGTGTGTCTTTGTTCCTGCTGTTGTCTGCGATACACTCTCATGTGGGAATAACAAAGCCAACCCCCCACACACACACACACACATTTCTGCCACACCTGGAGCTCAGGTGCAGCTACCAAAGAACCTGCCCTCCCCTGTGTGTGTGTGTGTGTGTGTGTGAAAGAGCCACCTGGCATCAGAATCTCACTGACTCCATTTGCAAACAAACACGACTATCCTTTCCGTGTTTTTTTTAACCGCTTGTGTTTTTAATTCAATACAACAAAAACAATCTTCGTCCATAAATAATCTCTACAACACCACCTGTCACATGACCAGTAATTCATTATCTATGGGTACATACCAAGCCTCTTAATTGCATCCCCGTTTCCCTCACTTGCGTCCTTTCCTTGGGTCTTCTTAGTCCCTCCCACCAAGGATGCATGGTGAGATGCAAGGAAACCATGCGAGGAGAGAGGAAATGACAAATAAGAGACTTGGGATGTACCCTATGTTGACTCCAGATGAAGGTCACATGATAGGGGGTCACGTGACTGATAAGACCCAATCAGAACGCGTCAGCGTTTTTTAAAAGGTCTTCGCTTCTGAACGACTTCAGCAGCGTTTTCATTCGCTCACAAACTGCTGATAGAAGAATCACCTTTGCATGTGTCTGAGCGATCTTTTGCATAATAATCTGAATACAAACGTGTGTGTGTGGTGAGAGGTGTTGCGTTTTAATGGCACTATGAAAAATGAGCTGTGATAGAGTTAAATAATGAATTTTGACTTCAGTAAATCTGTTCTGAAACTCTGGTTCTGGCCTCATCCTTCACCTCTGAATGCATGAAACTGACCCGAAATGTAACCATCTGACATCAGCCTACAAATCATCCTCAACTAAATTCAACACGATGTGAACCCCACAAACCAAACTCAACTTTAAACCCCAGTTTGAACTCTCTTTCTCTTCCCATATGTGCGTCCTGACTTAGAAATACAAGAACACAGACATGTAGAGACACACCTTTTCCCTCTCTCTGTCTGTCTCTCTCTCTCTCTCTCTTGCTCTCTCTGTCTCTCTGTCTCTCTCTCTGTCTCTCTCTCTCTCTCTCTCTCTCTCTCTCTCTGTGTCTCTCTTTCTCTGTCTCTCTCTCTCTCTCTCTCTCTCTCTCTCTCTCTCTCTCTCTCTCTGTCTCTCTCTGTCTCTGTCTCTCTCTCTGTCTCTCACTCTCTCTCTCTGTCTCTCTCTCTCTGTCTCTCACTCTCTGTCTCTCTCTCTCTCTCTCTCTCTCTCTCTCTCTCTCTGTCTCTCTCTCTCTCTGTGTCTCTCTCTCTCTCTCTCTCTCTCTCTCTCTCTCTCTCTCTGTGTGTCTCTCTCTCTCTCTCTCTCTCTCTCTCTCTCTCTCTCTCTCTCTCTCTCTCTCTCTCAGGGGAGAAAACGTATTGATTCAGACTTAAAGATATTTCATATAGTTTCATTTTACTAACGTTTTTATTTACAAACATTTCAGCCGCTGAACTTTTCTGATTCATTAAAGTAACACATCAAAGAGACATTTCTACCGATGCCTGCGAGACTATATATGCCAAAAAAACCCTATCCTGCTGATGACTCAATGGAGCTGACATCAAACCCAGGAAGATGCCAACTTTGTGTTCGGGGAGTGTAGATAATCAACCCTGTCAGCTACGGGAACACGATTCAAATTCTTTTCAAATGTTTCCCGGTAATATATTTCCTGGCAGCATATTTCATTCATGCAATCAATGTTGAAGATTAGACGCAACGCCCTGAAGCCCAGGTTAGTGCTCTGAGAAACATTAGCTTTAGTGAACCAAAAAAAGGGACATAAAATATAGAACACTAACAGAACTTAAAAGGAGACAAAGCAGAAAAACGAAATCACCCGGTCCACTTTTACAACAGAATCTGCCTGATATTGAATCAGAAAGGCGTTGCATGCTTTTCAAGGAAGCGCTGACTCTGGGGAACTACTGCTCGAGAGAAGCCTGCCATAATGTTGTGTCGTAAAACACTCGCTTGCTAATGTATCCGGCTGGTGAGGCGCTGCCCGTCCTCCACTGTGATCCATCTGCTGTGGATAGAGAGGTCATGGAGGCCGTGGTGGCTGCAGCCTGCAGGGCAGACGGGGTGGACGGGTACCTGGAACGATGACCGTTTGAGCACAGTAACAGCAGCAGGTACCATGTGAGTTAAAGTCACTACCAGGAATTTTGTGTCGATTCTGGCGGTCCCTGTGGACTAAAGTGGTAGTGTCTCCAAGCACCAGATTCCCTTTGGAAAACATCTAATTTTACTGCAGCAGGTGTCTGACAGTCGGCCCCTCTCAGTCCTGGTTCTGGTTCTCCCGTGCCTCCCTTCCCTCCCGCGGGTCCAGCAATACGTCCTGGGTCTCCAGCAGCGTGGTGTCGGCGTTGGCTCCCAACGTGGAGACCGGAGGAGCAGAGAGAAGAAGTCTCTGGTGAACCTGCATGATTTCATCAGATTTCATCCGGTGGCACCAATGACAAGCATTAAGACTAAGTATATAGAAATAGACAATCTTTTCTCTGATCTAACTTATGAAGGTCTTATGGAGGCATCAGTATTAAACTGAGACGTTTGATGCTGATGCCTCTTGACGTACCGTAGTGTAAAGACATGAGAAAGACTATGGTGGGAGGAAGAGGAGATGGATGGTTCAGACAAACAGGACTGGTGTTCGTCACGGTAAAAAGCAAGTGAAATGCCGGTAATGCGTGATCATGACACCCACAATGGGTTTTTACACACTTTTCAATGAGATCCGGATGGAAAAAACCCCCCATTCCATTCAAATAAAGTGTTATGAGATGGTTTAATCGTGCTTTAACGAAGCTCCACTGCACCTTTAACGAGCTTCATTCACTTTGTCTGTCTCAATATTTGCGGCTCATTGGTTCGTACTCATTTCCTGACATTGATAAGATGCTCGAGTGACGCAAAGACCCTAATTTTGCATTTTCATTTTCTTAAAAAAAGAAAAGAATTTCATGCAAAACAAAAACATTTCCCCAGATACTGGCCTCCTCTACTGGACACAAAAGCACATGCTGCGGTAAAACCAGTGAGGCGGGAAACCAGCCCTCACACACAGGTGCTAAACCGACTACTGACGAACTACCAGAAAGTGAGACTCTGAGTCTGTTCTCAAAGAGACGACACCCAACCTCTTTCTGTTTCTCAGGAAAGGAAAGCAGCACAATGCTTCTCTGATGGAACTGATTGAAAAGTGACTCATCACAGGAAGAGATGATGTAAAACCCCTTCAGTCAGAAACAATCTCAAAACTTCATTTAACTCAGAAACGAAATTCTACTTACAGTAAATTCTGTGTAGTTCTTAGTGTCTCTGTAAACAGTCAAAAAGATGTTTTATAGGTCACAACATTTTCTCAGATTTCTGCTTTTTACTTTAGAAATGTTATATTACAATAACAGTGACAAAGACCATAATGCATTTTTATTTTCAAAAATGTAATATATATATATAAAAAAGGGAATAAAACGCTTTCTAACTCAACGAGTCAGTGTCCATTTGCTGCATACATAGTGTCTTTTCAAAATAAGCTTCCGTCTCCACACAAAGTTAAGTTGAGGCAATAAAACCACTGAGTTAAAGCGAGTGGTTTGACGTTAACTTGACTTACTAACGACTCACGTGACAAACGACACTAACGACTCACGTGACTATCGGCCAGGCAGCAACCCGCGGGTCTGACAAGTGAAGCCAATAAGGAAGTGTCTTAAAACCTGCATTCTCTCTAGTGTCCATCAGGGGGCGACTCCTCTGGTTGTATAGAAGTCTAGTCTAAAATGACTCTACTTCTCTCTTGATTTATTCCCTCAGTAAACATTGTAAACATGAGTTTATGGTCTCAATCTCTAGTTTCAAGTCTTCTTCAATACAGCATGATGTTCATTTAGTACATTATGCTCCATTTAGAGTCAAACAGACCATAAAGCAGGGGATGCTTTAGGGGCGGGGCTACACGGTGATTGACAGGTCTCTACCAGAGACGTATACGCCGTCTCTCCGTCACTCCTCCTCAATCCAGATATGCTCAATTTTGTTTACTGGTTACAAAAGATCAATATACGGAAGGCCAAAATCCAAGATGGCGACAGTCAAAATGCCAAAATCGAGGCTTCAAAACGTCAGTTTAGAAACCAATGGGAGATGATGATCACGATGATGTCCACTTTTTCTATACAGTCCCGTTACTAACGACACTAACGACTCGCGTGACTAACGACACTAACGACTCATGTGACTAACGACACTAACGACTCGCGTGACTAACGACACTAACGACTCGCGTAACTAACGACACGAACGACTCGCGTGACTAACAACACTAACGACTCGCGTGACTAACGACACTAACGACTCGCGTGACTAACGACACGAACGACTCGCGTGACTAACGACACTAACGACTCGCGTGACTAACAACACTAACGACTCGCGTGACTAGCGACACTAACGACTCACGTGACTAGCGACACTAACGACTCACGTGACTAGCGACACTAACGACTCCTTTTTGTTTCGTACGGGCACTTCTGCATCAACAGTCTCACGCTTGCACTGGTGTGCTCCTCGTCCGTGTGGGTCTAAAGTGTTTTGAAGTGAAGTATTCCTTTACGAGTAAATCTATTTAAAATACATTTAAAAGAAGACAGGAGAAAGTTGGAGCAGCAGCAGCGCAGCTTATCTAACAATAAACTTCCTGGTGGGCCATTAAACCCGAGATGACGGAAGCCAGACGAACTGTACATGTGACGGATTAATAGGAGTCCAGTTGGGTCCAGTTGGGTCGTGCGTCGGCCCAGACTTTGTGGCTCTGCCAGCGACGACGCGCTGCGAGAAGGAGCCGGGCCGTCTAATCGGAGCAGGAACACAACAGTCAGACTGTGTTTTAGAGATTAGAGGTGGAGATGAGAGAGGAGCAGCTCGACCGGACCACAGCTTGAAACAACGCTGGAACAACATCAAGGTTCCTTTTGTCAAGAGCCACAAACACAACAGAGCTGCAGGCAAATGCTGCATGCACACACACACACACACACACACACACACACACACACACAGAAGGAAACTCAACACACACAAACACACATTCCCAAACAATTTAATATCAAACCACTGCCTCTAATGGGCCATTTCCTGTGCAGTAAAACCAACCAAAGTCTCTCTCTCTCTCTCTCTCTCTCTCTCTCTCTCTCTCTCTCAACATGTTGGTGGGTGTGTCTGAACAGAGTGTTTCTATGGAGAAACTACACTGAACATCCTGCACGGAAGGACATGTTTTGTAGTCATTGTGACTGTAACGTGACGACATTAATAGGAAAAGCCAAACTGTTCTCGTTCACTGTTCGCACTCGTAATGCCGCGTTCTAACCCACTGCTCTGTTTGTCTCTCTTGTCTATTATGAAGGTGAATCTGGATGAAGATGATGATGATTTTGGTTTTCGTAAAAGGAACTGAAGGATTGAATCTAACCGATCTACTGTATGTGTAGCAGGTCTAATGCATGTAATCTAAGGTCTAATGCAGGCGAGTAAAAGGGCCTCGGCGTCTAACAGGAGCTTCGCTTTTAGTTGAAGTTTTACGGTATTTTACCTTATTTTGTTCCGTAACTCACGTGCTTAAGTTATATAACAAACATAGATATTTTAACCCAAACCACGATCTTTTCTTAAACCTAACCATGTTTTTTTTTTTGTTGCCTTGTTTGACGTAACGTATCACGCCAACCGTTACGCCGCAAAAGATTTTGAGCGTTTGTAAAAGAGCGCCGCGTGTTTTCTAGCACACGTGATCGCGGATGAACACTGCTCACTTTTGAACTTGTGCTGCTCTCCTGTCGTTGCACCGCTCAGGGCCGTTTTCGAAGGATTGAGGCGAATCCAAGACGTATAAACAAAAGCTGTGCGGGCCAAAACATTCCTGGTGAAATATGGAGAGGGGAAAGAGCCCAAACTGAGAGGATGGACCCGAGAACTGCTGCCTGACACATGCAGCCGCTGCCGTGCCCATAAAAGGGAGCAGGGATCCTTCTCTTTCTCCTCTGTAGAGGCCGAACACAGCGAAGGAGAAGCCTTTGTGTCAATACATGATGGAGAAAAGCTGAAAACACCTGCAGGGGAGTTCAGGTCCGGACCAAAAAAAAAATCACTTCATCACAATCGCAACAACCCCACAGCTGGAGCGTCCGTCTTTTTATTTTTTTAATTGACATTTAGGATCTTCTTCTAAAACAGAAAGAGATGCTCGACGTCCTCCCACGTCAAATTCTTCTTATGTTTACAATCCATCACAATAATCTCAACCTGATTTTATTATTATAATTTGCTATTTTCGGGACTATTCTGCACACACAACATCCATCACACGTCTGTGCTAGCAGAGAGAGGTTATCTCTCGTATTTATTTTGCCCATTAAAGGAGTTCTTCTTGTCTGAGGAGAGAGGGAGTCAAATGCTGTCAAGACAGTAAAACTCCTTGAGGCAAATTAGTGGTTTGTGATATTTGGGATGCATAACTACAACTGACTTTTACGTTTCAATATTGTACAACACTAAAACTGTGTGCACTTTCCATTCTTTTTCAGGGTGTGGTCTCAGATTTGTCTTCATTTTCTCAAACTGGGAAGCACTAACATTTTTAAAAGCTTTTACATCATCGCGTGTCGTTTACGGGACAGGTTTTTATTTACAGTAAAAAAAACCAAACTGAAGTCATGTTTAACAGGGCCTTCCTGTGTGCTTTTGGGAGCCTCGCCACACGTCACTGCCTGCCACGCACATGTCTGTGGTCACTCTGGTGGGGAGACGTTACTTTGGTTGGCCTAATTGTGAACAACACTTTCAGTCAAATTTACGACAGGACTTGCTTTTAGTTTTTACTATTGTGCTCCCACTTCTCTTTTTTACCACATTGCTTCCCCTCCAACAGTCTGTCAATATACATTATAAAGCCTCTTCTGCATTAACCCTTTCAGACCACATCCTCTGTCATACTGTGCATCTATTTAACAATATATGACTTTTACAAAAATACAATTTCTTTGTATTTGTATATCAAAATCCAATATTTTTTTTCTTCCTGTAAAACAATATATGACGTGTGCTTACGTCAATGATATCGTGACATCCATCCATTAATCAATCTGCCAATCAAAGGTTTTAGCAACAAGGCAGATGTTTGCGTGGAGCCGCACAGCGCTAAACTCTAAGCCCGGTCCAATCAAATGCAAAGGATTTGATTTAAATCCCTCCGCTCAAATATTCTGTTTCACTGGGACGCTTGTCACAACACAGAAAGGTTAGGACGCTCTTATCGTCTCTTTCACTGGACTTTAAGGCTGGATCCTTAATGCAGCGGGCCGGGGTTCGAGTCTGGCTCGGGGTCTTTTGGTGAACGCCATCACATCTCTCTCTCTCTCTCTCTCTCTCTCTCTCTCTCTCTCTCTCTCTCTCTCTCCCTCTCTCTCTCTCTCTCTCACTATCAAACAAAGCAGAAATGTCACAAAAAAAAAAAAAAATGGGGCTTTCAAAAACAAACCAGAAAGTTCCCCTTCGACTGATCCGTGAAAAAAGTTTTAAGAGCAAGATCTGAAAATAAGCACAAGCTGAACGTAAACCCACGTGAAGTAAAAGTGACACGAATGCGAGACATCACGCTGTCTACTTTCCTTTTCACTGAATGGTTCCGGTCAGACGTCACAGTTGAGGTTAGACGTGGTGTGGGGTTTTTTTTTTTTGGGGGGGGGGTTGTAAACCTGTAAATGTAAAAGTTAGATGTATAGCTGCAGTGACTTCTTCAACATGTCCAAGCTCCATTTGTAATCCGTTGGATATTACTTAAATTGTTTCATTTAGCTCAAAGATTCAAAGCCATTGACTTTCATTGTTCACTTTTTTTTTATCTTAGCAAAGCAACGGTAGAAGAAAAGCTTGGAACCAGGAACAAATAATGGCTGAAGCGGGTCCAGACTCTTTTTTTTAATGGGGTGGCGCAGAGGGACCTGACTCGGTGTTAAAGTTTTGCCTGTACATGTAATGAACATCTCTTAGGGTTTGACAATCATACCACCTTATACTGACTCTTCTCATACACCTAGGAAAATGAAGACGCTGCAATTCGTACATAACCCACGAAATGAACTCGTACTTAATGCGGCTAATCATGAAGTTCAACGTTGATTTATTTGTCACGTAACATGTCGTACTTAACTTAGGCCACTTCTAGTCTACTTATTTGACCCGAAACTAAAATCCTTTCCTAAACTAAGTAGTTTTGTCGCCTAAACCACGTTTCCTTGTGAAGACGGAAGTTTACTTTAAAAACACTGTATGCATGTAAATCCTTATATCTTCGTTAAGATATCATATGAGGACACGTTGTGCTGACGGCCAGCAGCTCTAAATAAAGAAGCGCAGCATCAACCTGTAGGACCTGCAGAAAACCTTCTGTGAAGGAAAAAACCACATCTTCACACATGCAGCTTTTAACGGTACAATGATGTCATTTTAACACTACGAGGGGGTGATGTGTTAGCGGGGAGGTGATGTCACAAAGACGTTAAAATCGGTTCGCTCGAGGTCGCTCTGTTTCCCGGGCCTGCAGCATTAGCGTCCCCGATGACTCAGAAGACATAAAGAAAGCATAAAACTAACACTAGAACTGGGATGAAGACCAAAAGTCTCCCGTTAAAGTGATGAAATATTCTGTTTGTGTGAAAGGACATATTTAGAGACGAATCCTAAGAAGAAGAGGACCAGCTCCCTCTCTCTTTTTGCCACCATTATCGCTCTCTCTCATGTGTAACCGCCAATCAACATTCCAACAGAGTTATATTTGCTCCCTGTCGTCCAGAGGCATTCTGGGAAATGTGGGAAAGAGCCATCGAGGGGAGAGATAAAGCAGATAAACCAGAAAGTGCAAACACTTGGTCCCAAGGACAAATTCCCCGGAATGCATCACAGATAAGCTCGTCAGAGGATGGATGCGCCGTGTAATCAGTTACACCTTATATTGAGCCGAGTCTGCGTTTCTGTTCTTGACAAAACTACTGCAGTTATTTGGGAAACTGAATATAAAAACGCACGACTCTAAACCAGCAGACCGGTGTTCGTGTCCCAAAGTGTTGCTGAGTTATTCTGAAGTTGGGTTAGTGACGTCTGTGACGTGTTTTCTGTATTTATATTAGGTTGTTTACACATGACTTAGTTTACATTCTTGTTTTAAACCCCCTCATGATGTGTTTTTGTCTGAATTCTCAACATTAAACTTGAGTTTACTGCGACCGTAGACGAGCCAAGGGGGTCCAACCAAGTGTCCGGATGTGACGAGTTGGAAATGAGAACGTTTCAAAATGATGGAAGAGTTTAAAACTTTTAATATTTGTTTTACTAATAGGATTTTAATACTATCATTTTGAAATATTACACACAAAGCCTAAGTTGCATCCTAATATATTCTTTCAGGTGGAAAGCTGTGATGTAGAATAGTCATTGTTCTGCTCCGTTCTAATCTTAAAGGGCCAGTGCGTAGCATTTCAGGGGATTTATAGAATATTCATAACTATGTTTCCATTAGAGTACAATCACCTGAAACTAAGAGTCGCTGTGTCTTCGTTAGCTTGTGATGAGCTCTTCACATCTACGTATGGAGCAGGTCCTCTTCACAGAGTCCGCCATGTTGCACCGCCATGATTCTACAGTGAAACTGGTCAGACGTTATGTGGCAAGAAAACACAAAACACACTCCCGGGCACGTTCAATTCAAAACTGAAATATGTACGAGACGCCCTCTTCACCCATTGTGTGTGTCATTGCACGCCATCCCGGCTGCCTTCAGGGCGGTTAGTTTGTCTGAGGCTCACTCACAGATCAGACTGTGTAACAGTGGTGGTTTTGAGGGACGAGAGGGTGGAGTGTCCCTCTCAAAAGACTAGCAGCTTGTGGAGTGGGAGGTCAGCAGACGAGAGAGGGAGAGCGTCTGACATCAGAGTTTGTGTTTGTTGAGTAGTGCAGGTATACTTCATCAGCGTGAGGGCATCTGCAGCTCCGTACCATTCTGTGAAGTGAGGTGATGCGATGTGAGGTGAGGTGAGGGGGATTTCCTGAACACAGGTCTCTTCCGGTACGCTTGTGGTTCTCTGTAACAGCGGCGTGGCTTTGAGGCTCCTGACAGGAAAAAGGTCCTTTTAGTTTGCACCCCGCCCCCCCCCCCCCCATAAAAAAAGGAGAAGTATTTCAAAATTTCACAAACAGATCAATCAAAAGAAGACGGAATAATGAGAACGTTGTGCGTATGTAGGTGGCAAAACACATTTCTGTCGAAGGCTGAAATCATTTCACTTTTTTGTCAGAATTTTTAATTTATGATAAATGGAATTCTTGCTACAGCAAAGAGAATCTTTTTTTTTTTCTTTCGGGGGGGGGGGGGGGCGGGGGATATATTTCTCTTCAAAGCTGAAAAACACCCAAGACGTCATTTTTGATGGCGCCATCTCACGCACCACACCGTTTATGAATCGGTCAAATAAAACCAACTTACAAAAAGTTTCACAGACCGTTGAAAAAGAAAGAAATACAGAGTATGAAAGATATGTCTAAGCGGCAAAAACTGCAGAATATTAAGTTATAAGATGTAGAAAAAGCCAAAGAAAACACGTAAGTATGAAGAATCTTTTTGTAGATATGTATTGATTTGGTTCATGATCTCGAGCAGCTCTTAATTGTGTAGATGTATTATGAATAAGAGCATCTTGAATTTCGTTTTTTGTTTGTTGGATGTCCTACTAACAGTCGAGGTCGCTGAGAAAGAAACGAAAGTGATTCAGAGTGAAGATCAGCAGCGCTTCAGACGCCGGATGGTTTCTGTCCCACGCAAAGTAGAGCGAGGCAGAGCTCTGTGCGGCGGAGGCCAAGCTTGTGATGACTGTTTACTCAGCCCCACTCCGACCGAAACACTGCCACCATTCATCCGCCGCCAACAGGCCGAGGAGCCCAGTGGAAAACTGGACACACACGCACACACACACACACACACACACACACACACACACACACACACACACACACACACACACACACATATATATACAATGTCCCCACGATGTCAGGAATCAGTGCAGTCCACAGTAATACAGATATATTTATGACGTTCTTATGGAAAGCTGCAGGTAGAATTTAAGAGAATTTAACAGACTTTTGAACCATTAAACGTGTTTTTTTTTTTTACCACAGAAATGCACATTTTTGTACCGCTGTACAGAGATTACAGAGTGACCGACTACATTCCTAAACCCGGCCACAGGTGCATGCTGGGATATGTGACCCTGAACAGGTGGAACGCACAAAGAGCAGTCTGTACCTGGGAGGATGTGGAGGAAGTCGAGATAGAAACACTGTAATTCAGAAACTACGACGTGGGAGGCCGGAGTCCGGGACCCCCCCCCCCCACACACACACACACACACACACACACACTGTGAAACCACTGAACCACAACTATTAACTATCTCAACTAAAAGGAGATTAAATTGAATATTTCTTGATGATAATTTCTCAGAATGAATCAGAATTACATTAAAAGCTAAATGGCAAAAATCAAGAAACAAAAGAAAAATACAATATGAAATATGAAAAAATACTGTCAAATATGTAATTTTTTTAATTATAGAATAGTAGAAAAAATACAATAATAAAACTATATATGTACAAGAAACATACATATTGAAGAGAATACATATATTCTGTTCAAACTGGAAGCTTCACAGGAATGTAATCAGAGAAGTGCAGCAGCTCCACCGTGTGGACACATGTCGTCGGTGGTCTTTCTAGAATAATTGAGTGCATTTGAACATATTCATTTTTTTTTACTTTGTGTCACTCAGATTGCAGAAATATTTGTGGGGGGGGGTCAAGATCAAAGATCTGTGCAAGAAAGAGTTTTTTAACTAAGCTTCTTTCTCTTGAACAACGAGTTACTTTCACAAACAAATCCTTCAAATGACACAATCGGACATGGAAAGAGGACTTCTTTGGTCACAAGTGGATGTTTCTTGAGTTTTAAAGGGTCATAAGCAAAAACAAAGCTGCCCTGTCAACATTTTCTCCGTGGCCGGTTCTGTCTCAGGCTCTTAGGGAGACAGACGGGAGGTGAAATAGAGGCAGACAGCAGACAGATGGGGAGAGGCGGAGCAGCACGAGGGGGAGACTTGAAGACTAGTAATGATGAGAAAATCAAAGTAAACCAATTAACACAGTTGGTTGTGGTTTGTGTCTTCCTCCTCCTCCTCCTCCTCCTCCTCCTCCTCCTCCAGCATCCATCAAATCAGCCCAAAAACTCTCAGCTTTCCGTTTAACCCACTGGTACAGTTCTTACAGGACAGAGGTGGACAGTATTATTATTACAAGTATTGGCTCTCTGTCCACCTCCGGTAAGAGAGACATGCTTAAGTTTAACTGAACGTCTCTTTAAAGGACGTTTTCCTCGAAATGTTCTCAGACTCTGATCCAGAAATCTCCTCTTCAGCAGCTCTGACATCCACCAAACTTCACACCTTCATTCCTCTCTGAGTCCTGAAGCTTTCTACAGCATCCAGAGACTCATTTATACTACATCTTATTACTAAAAATGACTGATTTATGGAGGGATGTATCCCAAAACTCCCTCTTTCAAAACCTTTGAGAATTTTGAAAACCTGGCTTTATCCAGTGTTGTGGAAATGTTGGTAAACCAGCACATATTTAATGAGATGTAGGGCAAACATCCACCGGTAAGTACTCAGATTATGTCATACTTTAACCCTTCTGTTGTCTTTTCCCTTCTTCACGTTCACTCCTGCAGACCTTTTTTTCTTTTTCTTTTCCATTTTTAAAGCGCAACAGGTGCAGGTTTGCCGCATATCAGCCCTCGTGCTGTATTTCAGGAAGTTAATCTGTAAATCAGATTGGGAGCATCTCCACAGACGGTCTATCTGTCTTCCAGTCAGGTCTTCAAGTTAAAAGCCACGGGACCATCTGGACCATATGGGCCATATGGACCGTCCCTGTAAAACCACGACTCCCGATGATAAGAGGATAAAGCTCTCAGTCTGTGAGCGTCCCCGAGGGTTTGGGGCTAATCTTCGACCGCGTCCTCTGACTTACATACATGTGGCAGGTCAGCGTGTTCAGACCGAGGAGGCAGAGGACTCACGGGTTCTGATATTTGGGTGGAGAATAAGGAGGAGGTTGGCAGCGATGCACCGATCGACCTCCCTGCAAAACAAGGACTTGATGGCTCTGTACGGAGGACAAGGAAACCACTACTTTGTCACAGAGGAGGACTGCGCCAGTGAGGTGAGGCTTTAAAAGATTGATAACGATCAAAACCGCCTGCAAACATACTCCTCCAAGGAAAGAGTTGAACATATTCCGACGTAATGCAACTAAATATAAATCCAAACAAGGGAGACTTCTTCAAAATTCTTCAATGAGTCTTGTGTGATATTTAGGGATTATAAGTTTCATATAAATTGGGAGGATTTAATGTATAAGTAAGCTACAATATTGTATATTTGCAGAAATACAAGACTTAAATGCACTTAAATAAGTTGCAGTATCTATTTTTTTCACATTTTAAATTGTTGAAAGAGATGGATTCTATTCATATTTATTGTTTGGACACCCCACACCCCTGTGATGAATATGCGTTTTACATAATATGTACATACGCATTGAAATAAAGATGGAAAGTATTTAAGTATTTAAGTATTTAATTACATGTTGAAATTAAAAAGGTAGACATTTGAGTGAGCCATTCACCATAATTAAACACATCTCCCATACTTAGTGAATCATTTTACAACTCTTCATTTGAGATAAAATACAGTACAAATGTGATTTCATTATCACATTGAAATGATTACAGAATCAAGTATGTTTTCACGCACAAGACATTTGCTTTGGTGCATTGGTGCATACCAAGAAAATATATATAAAAGTATTACAAAAATAAAGAACATAAATATGAAATAGAAGAAAAAAACATAATAAAAGTATGCATCTGATTAAAAGATGAAAGAGCTGTGCAGTTTTTAAAAGTGGTAGTTTTGTGCAGAAATGTCCAAAATGAAACATTGTGAGTCATTTCGGGACGATTAAACGGCTAATAATCAAACATCAAAGAGTCCCATTAATGTTCATGCACATTGATGACACTGGGATGCGTCCACCAAACAGCGTTTCCAACCTTTCAGGGGTTTGATCCGGACCCAGAGTGCGGCGAGGAAGAAGGAAAAGGAGGCCGAAGCATCCGCAGGTCTCTGTCGCTGGAGATCTACGGTCTGCAGAGGGAGCCGAACGTCCACTTCTCCAACCAGGAGTACTACAGGAGGCTGGAGGAGCTGAAGAGCGCTCACCTCAGGAACATGGCGGAGCTGGAGAGGATGTACATCGGTCGGGGCAGAGAGAGGCAGGAGGAAGAGGAGGGAGGTCTGGGAGGAAGACAGGACAGAGAGGACAGCCTGTCGGTCAGGTGGGATACTTTACGCTTCCATATCGAGGTGCTTTTACCTGTCTGTGTTGCTTTGAGTGTCTGTGAATAAAGAATGAAGGCAGAAATCAATCGTTACATTCATATAAAGCAACCGAGCTTTAAGCCTAATCTTTGAATCAATCACAATCAAGGTAAGCAAGTCTCAAGATGACACTTTATTATAGTAAATATTAACAGATACATTTATCAGAAGGTCTGCTTCACTCTTGGAAACAGCCATGGACACTTTTCACTTTTCACATAAATATAGCTCTTTTCAACTCAGGTGTCTTTTCACCTGCAAATTACCCAAAATAGTTCATGCTCATAGTTTTCTTTCATGGCGTAGAATATGATTTAATATTGTAGGTTGTTTCCTGAATCACAGTTTGGTCTGGTTCAGATCTTTGTAGCTTTGAACTAACTAACTGGTAATCCATTACTCTTAGTTACTATTTGAACTGTTAATCATTACTTTTAGTTACTATTTGAACTGGTAATCCATTACTTTTAGTTACTATTTGAAATGGTAATCCATTACTCTTAGTTACTATTTGAACTGTTAATCATTACTTTTGGTTACTATTTGAACTGCTGTTAATCCATTACTTTAGTTACAATTTGAACTGTTAATCCATTACTTTAGTTACAATTTGAACTGTTAATCCATTACTTTAGTTACTATTTGAACTGTTAATCCATTACTTTAGTTACTATTTGAACTGGTAATCCATTACTTTAGTTACTATTTGAACTGGTAATCCATTACTTTTAGTTACTATTTGAACTGTTAATCCATTACTTTAGTTACTATTTGAACTGTTAATCCATTACTTTAGTTACTATTTGAACTGTTAATCCATTACTGTTAGCTATTCTTTCAACTTTTTACCTTTTACTGTTAGCTAACTATTTTAACTGGTAATCAATTACTTTTAGTTAACTATATCACTTGTTTATCCAATACTTTTAGCTACTATTTCAACTGTTTACACATTACTTTTAGTTACTATTTGAACTGTTTACACATTACTTTAGTTACTATTTGAACTGTTAATCCATTACTTTAGTTACAATTTGAACTGTTAATCCATTACTTTAGTTACTATTTGAACTGGTAATCCATTACTTTTAGTTACTATTTGAACTGTTAATCCATTACTTCAGTTACTATTTGAACTGTTAATCCATTACTTTAGTTACTATTTGAACTGTTAATCCATTACTGTTAGCTATTCTTTCAACTTTTTACCTTTTACTGTTAGCTAACTATTTTAACTGGTAATCAATTACTTTTAGTTAACTATATCACTTGTTTATCCAATACTTTTAGCTACTATTTCAACTGTTTACACATTACTTTTAGTTACTATTTGAACTGTTTACACATTACTTTAGTTACTATTTGAACTGTTAATCCATTACTTTAGTTACTATCTGAACTGTTAATCCATTACTTTTAGTTACTATTTCAACTGTTTACACATTACTTTTAGTTACTATTTGAACTGGTAATCCATTACTTTTAGTTACTATTTGAACTGCTAATCAATTACTTTTAGTTACTATTTCAACTGTTAATCATTACTTTTAGTTACTATTTCAACACAATGCATCGTGTCACAGTAGACCCTCATAGGAACGCTTAATGCATCAGGTAAGTTTATGTTTCTATAACAAGTCTGACTTAAAGTTAGATTTATTAAGACGAGTCTATTTTTAGGTCAGATCTGTATATCTTCATCCGTAAGGTGGCGCTGTTGAGTTAAGAATCATCCATTCATCCATGGCAGCCGTTTGATTGTTTGGAGAGCTAGTCTTCCATTTAAGGCAGAGTGACGGAGTTTCAAAGTTCAAGATCGGTGATCACACTTAGCATCAACAAAGAATATACTTTGTGCAGATCAGATATTGTAGTAGCAGTACTTTCAAAGCTGGTGTTCAAATAAATGTCAGTCAGATGCTTGTGACTGTGTGGTGTTTCATTTATTTAGAGATAGATGTGGAAAGTGAATGTCAGCCACATTCCCTGATATGTGATCTCTGCACCCAGCAGCAGCGGCCCTGCCAGGAAGCTCCAGAGGATCAACTCTCAGGAGGAGCTGGACTTCCATGACACATCCAGCGGTTCGGACCAGTCAGAGCTGTGTGGAGCGGACAGCATGGGGGACCTGGACCTGGACAATCCAAGAGGGACTCCTGTCCAGGACCGAACCTTTGAGAGGTCGGTGAAGTACAGCTGCTCACATCTGGATGCCCTTGGAGAGGAATGACGAGGAGGCAGAGAGAACGCTGTTTCTTTTAGTCTTCCTCGTTGATGCTTTGTTTGTCAGTTCAGATGATTCGTCACATTTCGCTCTCCTCTATTTCCTCCCCAGGGACTTCCTGCTGAGCCCCGAAGAAATGCCGACCCGGGAGCAGTTTCTGTTCCAGACCAAGGCCTCCTGTCCGAAACCGCAGGGAAGACCGTCCCGTCAAACTGGGGTCAGGGTCCGGTCGAAATTCAAGGCCACCGTGCCCAAACCCTTCCAGATGATGCTGAGAGAGGAGGAGAGGAAGAGGCACAAGGTGAGGACTCGCTCCGAGATGGAGCTGGAGAACACGCTGCTGAGACGGGAGCTGGAGGAGCTCCAAGAATGCCAGAAAAAGTTCCGCGCGTCGCCAGCGCCGGCGCACATACACCTGCCCCTCTACGAGATGATCAGCCGTCGCCCCGCTCGCAGCTCCGACCGAAGCAGAAGCAGTGACGGCGACCGCGACCTCGACCCCAGAAGCAACCGCTCGTCCGCCGCCACCGCCGCCGCTTCGCCGAGGCCTTTCCACTTCCTGGAGAGAGAGAGGAGGAAGAGGGAGGCGAAGATCGTGGCCGAGCTGGGGAAGCTGGGGCCGAAAGAGGAGCGCAGGGCCTTCAGGGCCAGGCCCATGCCCAGCTCGGTGTACGGAACCAAACCTGGAACCCTCTGCTCCCTGGAGAGGGAGGCCACGGGCGGCCAAAGCGGTCCAAACTCCGACCCGGAGCCGGACACCTCTCCCGACGGCCGCAGGCCTCGGAGCTGTTCGTCCTCCAAGCCAGTGAAGAAGCAGATGGAGCTGTCCATTGAGATGGTGAAGGAGAGGGAGTGGTTCTGCACTGACCTCTGAAGGTCCTGCACTGACCCCCCCCCCCACCAAGCCTCTGCTCTCTAATAATAGTGACTGCCCCAGTGTGAGAGAGACAGTGTTCACGAATCGAAGGGGAGGAAACCAGGAGCTGCATCTGAACTGCTTTTGTTGATCACTTTAATATGCAACTGAATAGTAATTCCTTGCCATTCATAATACATAACATTCTTATACATAAGAGGAAAGTTTAACACAGATAGTTTATGTATTGTATGTCCTGTAGAAAGGTGTGTGTTGGTCACATAATACATTTGTTGTGCTTTATTTCTAAGCTCTTAAAAATAGGTGAATGGATGCCCTACACATGTAGCACCCTGACTGATTCCAACATTAACTCTCTCTCACACACACACACACACACACACACACACACACACACACACACACACACACACACACACACACACACACACACACACACACACACACACTGGATGACATTGCATTTTTAATGCCTGGCCAGCTGGTTCAGTGTCTTTCCAGGACATTTTGGAAATGTGGAAATGAGGATTAAACCACCACACCACAGGACATACTGGTGTGTGTGTGTGTGTGTGTGTGTGTGTGTGTGTGTGTGTGCGTGTGTGTGTCTATAAAGTGTTTAAATGCCTTTCATGTTAAGACATTTGCAACGTGTGGTTCTTGGTAGAGAGTGATGACCTACTTTAGTCGGGGTTACTGTTCATGGCACACAGCAACAAGTGCATTCTTGTCAGCTACCAGCTGTCCAGGGCTGTACGTAATGTTAAAAAGGAAACCACTGGGTAGTGTAACGGTCACTTGCCCTCATCACTAGCTGGTGAACAAAGTGGCACAAAGCATTCAGCAGCTTTTTGGTTTTTGTATGTACTCCTTTTTTTTTTTTTTTTTTTCTTTTCTTCTGTAAATAAACTGGTGACATTATTGTGCTTTTCTTTTGTGGAGATGACGCACACGTGCATCCACACTCCTTTTGGGCACTCATCCTGTCCTCACTCGCAAGAGCTCGCTCAACCAATCACAGCTCATTCAGCCAGTGCAGGGAAAACCTCGATACTGAGGCAGCGAAGACTGAGTCGAGGAGTCACACGAGACAAGGCAGCGAGCCCATGCCTCTTTTGTTGTCCTTTTTCTTTTTAAAGGGTACATGTTATACCGCTCGAGCGTGTAAATCGAGAGGCACGAGGCGACAGTTCACAGATATGTGCGGGGCACGCGCCGCTGCTGACAGAACGATGCTGCAACATGTGCTGGTTTACCTGACGGTTTCGTCATGTGAGTAAAGTTTTGAATTACTGAAGCAATGTCACGTGTAGCCCGCATCGCGTTAAGAGTAAAATAATGTCAGATTCATGAGTGAGGATTTAACTGCGTCACGTGTGTGAATCAAGGTAACCCGCTCGTCATAGAGAAACGTTATGTTTCATCACACCTGTGCGTGTGTGTGTGTGCGTGTGCGTATGAGTGGAGGCGGGGACAGTGTGGAATTCCTCTTATTACTATTATCGCATTATTGCGGCGGAATAAGCCGCAATAATAAGATGATGGAATGATAATATAGTATCCAGGCACACAGTAGGCTGTTGATAATATACTTGACATGTACATATCTCAGAACGCCTGTAGGTGGAGAAGGGAGCGTAAAAGTAAAAAAAAAAAAAAAAAAATGCATCAGATGCACCGTCCCCCCCACCCCCACCTCTGCTAAGTATGAGGTGATATGGACTCAGTCAATCAGACTTCTTTGTGACGCTCCATGAACTCTGCCCACTGCCACTTATGGCATGAGAGAGGGGGGGGGGGGGGGGACGACCTATACATATAGAAGGCAGCCGCGTGGTTATACAGAGAGCGACCGGCAACGTCGAAGCATTCACCTTCATGTCAGGACACGAGGCAGCGAATACACGACTCCTTCTTTTTCATTATTTTTAAATTTTTCTGAAGGTAAAGTTTTCAGCCGGGAGTCACGAGACAAGAGTCAGTTTGGGTAGCAGATAGGTGCGATGCAGGAGGGCGGGATGCTTCTGCACGTGCTTGTTCACCTGTGGATTTGTTCATGTGAGTAAAGTAACTCTTTTTGATTTTAATAACTGAAGCCATGTAACGTCTCCATAGCATTGAGAGTGTCAGAATCGCTGACTCGTGAGGGGAGATTAATTGCGTCACTGTGTGAATCAAAGCTGGTCTAACAGGAAGTTATCTTTTCTCATAATGCGTCTTTGAGGTTAACAGTCGGTGCATGCGATAAGGGGAACTCTGCTGGACTGAACCGGTAAAAAGCACAGAACGAGCCGCTCGTTTCAATCATTATTTAAATACATTAGGGAGGAACGACTGCGTGTGTTTGTATTGCTCTGTCTTTAAAGCGTTCTGCAGCGTTCTTCTGTAATGTGTCATCATCCGTTCACGCACGCGCGCGCGCGTGTGTGTGTGGAGGAACACACACACACACACACACACACACACACACACACACACACACACACACACACACAGTGAGGGCAGCCGTTAGAGCGCTGCATCTCACTTTCTCAACTGGTAGGAACTTTATCATGTTTTATCCTAGAGGTCATTATGCAACACAACAAACGCATGATAAACAAAACAAGAACAAGAACAGTAGTACATTCCTGTAGTGCATTTTTTAAATGTTGATCATCAAAAGGAATGTAAACATCCGCTAAAAAAAACAATTCTCTGGCCAACATTATCACCTTAAAAATTCAATATGAGGAGAATCATTGTCCATCAACTCTGACTGTGTTTGAGCGCCAAGCATCATGATGTAAACACAGAGTCCAGCTCCTCTGGTCCCACCAGAGTCCTCATGATGTAAACACAGAGTCCACCTCCTCTGGTCCCACCAGAGTCCTCATGATGTAAACACAGAGTCCACCTCCTCTGGTCCCACCAGAGTCCTCATGATGTAAACACAGAGTCCACCTCCTCTGGTCCCACCAGAGTCCTCATGATGTAAACACAGAGTCCACCTCCCACCGGAGTCCTGCTCTTTGTCCTGCTTGATCCTGGACGATGGATCCAGGTCTCTGTGAAGATGTGGGCTCAACATTCACCGTTCTCCCGCTGCTTTCATCCATTTTATTTTTCTGCGACTCAACATCACGCAGCCAGGAGCATGCTGGGTAGTGGAGTAGCCTCAGGTCCTAGCTGGGTTAGCTTGTAGCGTTTTTTTTCCTGCAGATCCGGCCGGTTATTCGGCCGTGAGCGGTGATCGTCTCAAAGTCCGCTGTTCCGCTGTTCTTAATCCCCATGTTCTTTTATGTCTCTCTTCCCCCAGTCGTCTTCCTGAAGCTCTGCGGTGCTGCTGACATTCCCTGCACCGTCATCCAGGATGGAAAAAGGACACTTTACAGTGTCCCGGAGTTCAACGAGCTCGACTGCGAATACCAATGGCTCAATGAGACCGTAAGTGAGACGAGCCTGGACTACTCATTTAAGTTCAGTGTTATCTTCTGACATGACGCATGTGTTAAGAAAACCCCAGGGCCACAGTGTCCTACATTAACCTCTCTCATGGCAGACATGTTGACTCGTCACAACTCGGGTGTAACTGATGTCGTCGATGATGGAACCGTTCCACGGTTACACCGGTTTAAATATATCTGACCATATGTCCACACATATGAAGCGCCACCATCCCAGTCTGTCAGCGACAGGTGGACACTCCGTTGCGGCAAACAAAAGGATTTCAAAATGTGGTTAAAGTGCTTGAGCCACGCTACGAAATCCCCTCACGCTCCCACGTCAGTACGAAGATCGCTCCTCTACGAACAGGAAAAGACTGAGACGGCTCAGATTCACAGACCGGTTCTGCAGACACGCCCCCTCTGTGAGAGTCACACACACAGACAGACACACCTGGATCTACCTGAGATAAGAGTACTGATACCTTTTTATCCACACAATGTAGATATTCTCATCTTTTTGAAAAGAAATATCATAAATATTGTGGTTTTCATGTAAGACTATATAGCCCAAAGTTCTTTGCTTTAAGTGTTCTTGAAGTTCTTTAATTAATAAATGGAAAGCAAAGTTATATTTGTCCACCCCCCCCCCCCCTTTTCTTTGCTGATCCAAAAAAAAGTAGTTTGTGGCCTGTGGACCCAGTCTGATCCCACTATTCCCCCATATACACTCATCTTAATTATTGCATATTTCAATGAGGCGAGACCCACTCGGTCTGTAAATATCTATTCACATTTAAAACCAATTCCTATTCCCGACTGAGCGTAACTTTTTGTAGTCAAGAATCATTTGACCGTATTATTATTATTATTTATTCACCGACACCTTCACCGTCAGGCTTTTGAAGACAATGATGGTTAATGTTGTCGAGGTTGGAGAGAAGGCAGCAGGAGATGAACCCAAACGAAGACAAAAAGGAGGCGGCGGCAGAAAAAAAAAAATGCAAATATTTAATAATAAAAAAAAAAAAAAAGCTTATGAGAAGGGAGTCCAACATAACAGGGAGGAAACGGCAGAATGGTGCACAACTCCCACCATAACTAAAGACATACAACAAAGGAACCTGGCTGGTTCAACTGAGGTGACTACAGGGCAGACGAAATGAGGGCGGGGCCGACCGTCCCATAGGCAGCAAAACCACAAATACAAGAAGTCACAAGAGGCAGAGAGCTTTTGTTCATTCATGAAGTCCATGAAAGTATGCGTGGGTTTTGTGGAGCGCATTCTGTTTTTTTTTTTGTTTTTTTTTACAAAGAATCCCGTCTAGTGAGGATGTCCTGTCTGTGCAATCAATGCAATTCTTAATGTGTTTCGTCAATTATTCATCTATGGTGTCCCATCCAGCCCTGTCTTTATTGTTAAGCCGATCAACCGTAAACGTATTCTATAATATCACACGCTTCTTCAGCTGTAGTTACAGTTGTGGTCAAAAGTTTACATACACTTGTAAAGAACATAATGTCATGGCTCTCTTGAGTTTCCCCGTTATTTCTACAACTCTGATTTTTCTCTGATAGAGTGATTGGAACAGATACTTCTTTGTCACAAAAAACATTCATGAAGTTTGGTTCTTTCATGACTTTATTATGGGTTAACAGAAAAAGTGATCAAATCTGCTGGGTCAAAAATATAGATACAGCAGTGCTAATATTTGGTTACATGTCCCCTGGCCATTTTCACTTCAATTAGGCGCTTTTGGTAGCCATCCACAAGCTTCTGGCAAGCTTCTCGTTGAATCTTTGACCACTCCTCTTGACAGAATTGGTGCAGTTCAGTTAAATTTGATGGCTTTCTGACATGGACTTGTTTCTTCAGCATTGTCCACATGTTCTCAATGGGATTTAAGTCAGGACTTTGGGAAGGCCATTCTAAAACCCTAATTCTAGCCTGATTTAGCCATTCCATTACCACTTTTGATGTGCGTTTGGGGTCATTGTCCTGTTGGAACACCCAACTGCGCCCAAGACCCAACCTTCGGGCTGATGATTTTAGGTTATCTTGAAGAATTTGAAGGTAATCCTCCTTCTTCATTATCCCATTTCCTCTCTGTAAAGCACCAGTTCCATTGGCAGCAAAACAGCCCCACAGCATAATACTACCACCACCGTGCTTGACGGTAGGCATGGTGTTCTTGGGGTTAAAGGCCTCACCTTTTCTCCTCCAAACATATTGCTGGGCATTGTGGCCAAACAGCTCGATTTTTGTTTCGTCTGACCACAGAACTTTCCTCCAGAAGGTCTTATCTTTGTCCACGTGATCAGCAGCAAACTTCAGTCGAGCCTTAAGGTGCCGCTTTTGGAGCGAGGGCTTCCTTCTTGCACGGCAGCCTCTCAGTCCATGGAGATGCAAAACACGCTTGACTGTGGACACTGACACCTGTGTTCCAGCAGCTTCTAATTCTTGGCAGATCTGCTTTTTGGTGGTTCTCGGTTGACTCTTCACCCTCCTGACCAATTTTCTCTCAGCAGCAGGTGATACCTTGCGTTTTCTTCCTGATCGTGGCAGTGACAAAACAGTGCCATGCACTTTATACTTACAAACAATTGTTTGCACTGTTGCTCTTGGGACCTGCAGCTGCTTTGAAATGGCTCCAAGTGACTTTCCTGACTTGTTCAAGTCAATGATTCGCTTTTTCAGATCCATGCTGAGCTCCTTTGACTTTCCCATTGTAGCGTTTGTCGGCGTTTGTATCCAATGAGCCCTATTTAAATGGCCTCAGAGAAGTCACCAGCTGTAGTCACTCATAATCACTCACAAGAAGTTAAGAGGCCATGCTATGAAGCTCATTTCATTGACACAACTTTCTAAGTCACCAAAATTGCTAATTCATGTTGCTGTATGTATATTTTTGACCCAGCAGATTTTGTCACTTTTTCTGTTAACCCATAATAAAGTCATGATAGAACCAAACTTCATGAATGTTTTTTGTGACAAAGAAGTATCTGTTCCAATCACTCTATCAGAGAAAAATCAGAGTTGTAGAAATAACTGGAAACTCAAGAGAGCCATGACATTATGTTCTTTACAAGTGTATGTAAACTTTTGACCACAACTGTATGTGTTTTTTAGAAGTATGGTTTGTGACACATGACACGATGGTAGAGATACTGTACGCGCCCACAAGTCACTACTCGCATGAACTCTCAATCTGAGCTACTTTGTAAAGCTGCTATGATTTTAATCGTCTTCCACACGTCCACTTTAGGGGCACGTAGTCGCGAACGTGATGGAGCACGCCGCTGTGGTGGAGTGGAACACAAACCGGACTCTTGCTACCTACGAGTGCTCAAAGCAGATCATTTATTCCCGCAACTGCTACCCTGAGGTATTATTACAGTTCAAAACAAAACTGCACACATACAGAGTAGAGCTCTATGCTCATAATTATGTGAGATAACCTGCTCCAGTCATATTCATATTGGTTATTTGTGATGAGACTTTCCCTTTGGGAACCACACATTAGTGCATTGTATTGATGACTGCTTCATTAGAGGCGCTGAAACTTATTGATACCAAAACATCTATTCTTTCTGCTTAGGTTGATAAACAGGTGGCGACCTGCACCTGTGAGTATTATTAACAGTCACACTTTGCTTTATTTTTTTGTTACATTTGTTACATTTTTATTCACACAATGTTCTGTTTTTACAGACAATTGCAGCAGAAACTCCGCGGCTCCAAATGAAGGTATAGGAGCTAAACTGAATGATATTGTACTGTGTTGTATATTGTTTATATTTGTATCAGATATTGGTTAGATCCTAGAAGAGGTTCGAGATAACAGTTATCTAAAAAAAAAACCCCTGATAAGATTCAGATCCTAACAAAAACATTTGAGCACAAGTGTGCCTGTTTTGGCAGTCGAAACCATTATGTGTCACTACTTCCTGTTGACTGAGTAATAATATATTCATATAATCTGTAATATCACAGATGTTTTGCTTCAAAGCACTTTACATTCTAGCAAAGGTGGAAGTAACAATTTACATTTACTGCCGTTACTGTAACAAAAATCTGTAATTTTACTTACTACCAAAGTATATTATTTAAAAATCTCAAATATTGCATCATTCAAGTCACATCCCATAGCAGTTTGTGAAAAATTGCACAACAATCCCATAAATGAAGGATGTCGTCACTGTGGGTTATGGTTCAGATTAGCGTTATTGTTTCTCGGGTCTGACCACTGATTTAATGCTTGATCACGCCAAGTGACGCAAATCCCTCGATGTAGGGCAAAACCGTTTTGAAAACGTATCTAATTGCGATTATTTTGACTACATTTCTGCATTTGCAGTTCCTCTTTGACATCCGTTGTTTGGTGGATTGGAAGTACCTAAATGTTTGTGCGAATGTCACAGGGCAAAGATTTGCTTTGGTAAAATTTTAAACCCTGATAAAAGAGGACAATAGATCGAAACATTAAAACCAATCAATACTATAAGAACAAACTAATAAATGAAATAAAAAAATAATAATAAATTAAAGCAGTAAAAAGACGAGTCCACATAAAAGCCAGTCTGAAAAAAATGAGTTTTAAGAAGTGATTTAAAGGAGATTACTGATTCTGATCAGAATGTGATGAATTGATGAATAAACTGTCTGTTTCTCTTGACAGCGATTGCCCACCGGATCATTCCAGTTGCCATCTCTGTAGGCCTGCTCCTGCTGCTGCTGCTGCTGGTGCTGCTGGTGCTCCTGTGCTACACGTTCAGAGATCGTATTACCAGGTACACTAAGGCGCTACGTTACTACAAAAAAAACCCCTAATCTGAGTACTCTTAACACAGGCGTTCTCAAAGACCGAGAGTCTTTATTAAGGTCGTCTTTTATTTAACATGTATATCTGAGTAACGCCTTTTTATGTTCGTTATTGTGTGTGTTTAACTGATGAGAGAAAATGAAAATAATGAGACAACCTATTAACTTTGCCTAAATGCATCCATAAAGCATTTAACATGTGTTTGTGATTCTCAGGTGCCTGAATTACACTCCCGTGAATAAGCAGGACCCCATGATTGTCTGATGTGGAGGAGCAGCGTTGGTAGAAGGCTTTACATCTGTTACCGTCATTCGACTTCTAGAGTAGTCGCAGCATTATTATTATTATTAGTAGTAGTAGTAGTAGTAGTAGTAGCAGCAAATATTCGGTCGCACACGTATTATTGAGCGTTCCTGCAGATATTTATAAGCTCGTTACAGTGTTCCTTTACATTTTCTCAGTAGCAATGTGGTTTTGCAACTACATTATTATCCTATCAGATTTCATGCACTGTATTCATGTTACTGTAAGAAAGGATTGGCAGAACAACTATTATAGCTAAATAGTTTTTGACTAGGTTTCTGCAACACACACCACGCCATGAACCATGAACCATGAACCATGAACTATGGCACTATAAGCTTCATTCTTCTCTTTCCTTATTCCACCAACTTTTAAGCTCAAATCAAAAATCTGCTTTCTGTCATATTTACCAAAGCAGCTTCTCAGTCAAGTAGAAGGTTTAAAAAAAACCAAACTCAAATAAGCACAAAAATACTAATTGCACAGCCACGAGTTGCCTTTCATTAATTGGTGCACAGATGAATCGTTAGCTGTGGAAGCTGACAGGCTCTCTGCGGCACCAGTGAGTGCACATTGAGAACCAACAGCTACTAATATACCCAGGGGCCTGTGTCACAAAGCCAGAACAACGTAGTCAGACACCTAACATGGGTGATTCCACATAACTGGTGACACGAAGCTGGTTATCAGCAGGTTCTGGTCACTATGGGCTCATCAGTTCAGCTTTGCGGGGATTTATTTAAGAGAAACATAAAGACAACCATGGAGTCCTTGAGACTGTATGAGATTTGTTAGGGGTGACCAAGGCTAAGTGGAGAGCAGGGCTGTCTTTCAATCAGAGGGTCAGAGGTTCGATCCCCTCCTGCTCCACTAGTCTCATGTCAATGTGTCCTTGAGCAAGACACTTAAACCCCCCCTGGAGAATTGCTCCCGTAGCTGTGCCTACGGTATATAGATAGATACTGAATTGGACCTATACTGAGTCGCTTTGGATAAAAGCGTCTGCTAAATGACTGTAATGTATGTAATGTTAATAATGGCAAAAAAAAGGTGATAATAAAATATATACATATATAATTACACAACATGCACACATTATGTAGCTGTAGAAGCATTACAATCTAGAAAGGTGCACTCAGTAGAGTGCCGATCTCCGCCAGGTGTGTCTGCAATACCACTGCTGTAAAGTCATTTTAAACGCAGGCAATTGGCCTGTCAATATAAAATATAATTTTTTTCCAAAAACTCAATTGAAACACACCAAGCTGTTTGCAGCGATGTACTCAGCCGTGTGTGTAGTGGTAGTTCCGTTAGCTGTTAGCCAAACACTGTAAACTCTGGTTGTCAGCTGGGGAATCGCATAAGCGAGTGAGTTGTCAGCGGGCAATGAATAGCACTCTAAAAGCGTGAGTCACTGCAACCCACGAGAGGTCCTTGAGCATGCAGCCACAGCTGGACATGTAAAAATATTAAGTCGTTTTTCTGCAGCAGAATGAGAGAATAGCTGTGGACAGACACAGAGATGCACACACACACACACACACACACTAATTCACGGACAGAAAGAAAAAGTTAGAGATCGACCTGACCGCATCTATAATTTACTGCGTTATTTAACCGTGTCTAGATTCAGTTACTCGCCACTGTGTTAAGCCTGAAGATGGGTGGCTAACCCACTAATCCCGCTTCGTAACGCAGACTCCTGGTCCCCCCAGGAGACCCGTATATTGACGTTAAAGTGAAACAAGCTGTGGAAGCTATTTGACTTGCAATGGAGCACCAGGGAGTGCGCTTTCAGTGTCCTCTAGCATCACAACAAACCACTTTAACCTCGACCTGAAGCTCCACTGTGTAGAGAAATATATATCTATTTAAATAAATAAAATCTATTATTGTATTATATTATTGTTATTATTATTAATATCTAACTTATATAATACATTTCATTTTATATAAATAAATAAATACATATTTATATTATCTATATCTATCTATAGGGGATTATGTTCAGCCACTGTATGTCTTTTATTCTTAACTTATATATCCATCTGTTAACCCATGTGTGCCTTATGAAATGATGTATTAATATAATTACAATCATGTAGCATTCACTTTAACCGCTTTGCTTTTGTTGTCATATAATAATTAAAGTGTTACTATTTTGAAAACGAGAGTTGTGTTCATTCATTGTTGTTGCTACAGCAGAGGTGTGTCCCCGTGATCTGATGATTGTTCACGGCCAGTGAAAAGGGGGAGGTGGTGGGGTGAGAGTCTTGTGATAGGAAGTGAATCACCCTGAAGTGTTTGTGCTGCCGGCTCTCTGTTTTAGACACACGACACTGGCGGCACGTACACACGTTTCATCTGTGAAGATGTAACCTGACACCAGTGTTTTCTCTCCGTTCAGTACTGATAAAGAGAGCTTCTCTGGGGAAATTCTAAATACCTTTAAAAGTTCATAGAGTTTTGCTTTAACTTTATTAGTCCACCAAAGGCCAAGTACAAACTGACAGGAAACAAACATGCACAGACAGACTTGTACAAGCAAAAGGAGCCTTTTCAGACTGACTGAATGAAAAAAAAGAAGAAAAAAATAAATTCCAGCACACAACAGACATGGTGTGACTTTCTGTAAATGCCTCCATTTCTGACATTTGGTAATTAGACGCAGGTCACATGACGGCATCTGTGCAACACAAACAGTGTAGTAGATTATCGACTGGCGATGACTGTGCATTTTGTTTTGACAAAGAAATGAGTTTTACGCCTGCCGTGACTTTTGATATAAATCAACTGATTAACAAGAATAAGCAAGTGTTCCCACTGAGCGCCGGGTTAGAAACACGCTAGGCGCTGCTTTGATGTTACTTCAGGTGCTGGTGAGACTTTGAACCACAAACAGGAAGCCCAGATTGACTGACAGATTGAAGGCCTGTCAGACGCCAGAACGACACACTGTGACTTTTTATTTTGTTAAATATACTTCAAGCCGGGATTCTACAAGTCGGGGAGATTATCACGGTGACGTTTGCAAGGTGAACAGTAAAATGGCGTACTTAGGCGAAGGAGAACGGTCGTTGGTTTGCGCAGGTTTGTGGTCACAAACCAGAGAACGGGACAAATTTAAGGATTTGACCAGATTATAAGAGGACAAGTCAGGGGATAGGAATGTCGGTATCAAATTTCATGGCAACACATTCGTTCACTGTTCACTCAAAACCCAAAACTTCATGGTGTGGATAGCGGACGACGTCAGGGGACCATGGATATCTGTACCACACTGCAGGTGTGGCCAAGAAAATGTCTCAAAATGTCTTTCGAGTCCAGACAGACAGACAGACAGACAGACAGAATACTTTATCAGTCCAGGCGGGAAATGGTAAAGTTACAGGAGCTGAGAGCTAAAAAAAAGACAAAGAGCAACAACAACAATCCAAATGAAACCTGCTGCATATAGGAGGCTGGTTACCAAGACAACACCGATAATTACAAACAAAACAAAACCTGCAGCAGTCACTGGGTTCAATGTTTAACTTGTGTACACGCCCACACACACACACACACACACACACACACACACACACACACACACACACACACACACACACACACACACACACACACACACACACACACACACGTGTGTGATAAAGACATGACTAAGTGTGATAGTTCTCCCGTGGAAGTCATTTTTCCAGTGAATGAATGCCCTGTGCAGCATGTAAACCATACTTTGGAGTTTCATTTCTACCTCTTTAGTTAAGATTTCATTAAACTTCTACACAATGTACCAAAACACTGGCAATGAGAAAGATCTTGGGTGGATAATGATCAGGATAAATACGACACACAGTTGAAATCACACCCTCTAAACTACAAATATATGGGCAGCGAGGTCAGTGGGAACTTCTCCCTTGTGAGAGCAGGTAAACTGAGGTTACTTCAGGTCATTGAGAGGCTTGCGAGTGACGTCGTCTTCTGCGGGGAAGTCCTCGCATAAACAGCTCCCGTCTCTACTGGAGTCCAGCTGATCGGAACGTGTCTCCTCCTTTTTGGATCACATCTTTTCAACACATTTCTAAACTTCCTTTTTTTTTTTTTTTTTTCGCTTTTCAAGCGTAGTTCCTCAACTGACATCTTCTCAGACTCATAACAACATTTTGCAAAAACAATTCCAGTAAGGCGTTAGAGCACTGCTCTGCAGGGAAGCAGCCAATGACACCAATGATTCGGACAAAATGCTCATCTTTCTCGACCCGACTTCAAACCTTTGCCTCCATAGAGCATTCTGTTTCAATCGAGCGCCTTGAACAGTGGGTCGGTATCTCAGGTTAATCACAGAGTTGGCTTTAATCTTATTTATTCTAAAGAGACTTTTTCTGTCACAACAGGTTCGTGCCGACATGGAGGCGTCCATAACCTCGATGTATGTAAACTCACCGGCGTCTTTGTTACACTCGCAGAAAAACGGATGCAGTATAAAAGGACGAAAGCAGGACTTTCACCCAGGAGGCCACTGTTCGTGTCCCGTACACACACACACACACACACACACACACACACACACACACACACACACACACACACACACACACACACACACACACACACGAGTCAAGTTAACGCAAACCACGCTCTCACTACGGGGCTTTGTCGCCTACATCCGATGTCCCGCGAAGACAGAAGTTTATTTTGAAAAGGACAAGTGGAAACTGATGTTCACAACTGAAACGTCCAAAGCCTAGAGCATCGTCGTTTGAAGTTTTTATTGACTAGCTGTGAGAGAGAATGTGCCGGTAAAGGGAGTCGTGCAGTCGTGCTTTCTTCAGTTTAGAAATGTATCAAAAATCAAGTATTTTTTTTGATCTCATGCTGATTTACAGAAGGTGGTCAATGCTTGCGTTCCATCTCATTTAGACTATTGTTCAAAAATGCTGCGGCTAGAATTTAAACTGGCACTAAACGTAGAGAACATATTACCTCAGTCTTAGAGTATTTTAATGCATCGAAGGGCCTCGCCACGAGCTTTATTGCTGACCTTTTAACTCCTAAGCCATAATGCAGAATAAGATCCTCAGGCCCTTTTTGGTTCCACGAGCCAGGAAGCCTGAAGAAACTTTTTCATTGCTTATGTCACAACTTCAGCCAGGCTTTAGTTTTTCATTTGTCTGTCTCCTGTTTTGCCACACTAACTCTCATGTCATTTCAGAATCGGCCACTCCCCCCCGCTCTGCATTACTTGCTGATTTCATTTCACCTGGCCTGCCCCACCTCCATACTCACCTGCTCCTCATCAGCTATCAGCCCCTCAGTGTATATGTACCGGTCCATTTCCCTCAGTTCTCTGCCAGATTGTCTAGTGTGTTTCCCTTGCTATCCAGCAACCTATCATTCTGATCCTGATCTTGATCCTTCATGTATTGACCTGCCTTTTTGGACTTTGGACCTTCTCTTTTGCCTGCTCCCACTGGATGTGTTTGCTACGCGGGTTACTACCTGGTTTGACCTCTGCTGATTATTAAACCCTGTTTCTACACCTGACCTGTTTTCTGTGTCGTGCTATTGGGTTCTTGCCTGCCGTTTTGTGATACCTGACAGTTTAAATCCTTCTTAAACCCCCCCCCCCCCCCCCCCCCCCATTCATTGTTGTTGCTACAGCAGAGGTGTGTCCCCGTGATCTGATGATCGTTCACGGCCAGAGAAAAGGGGGAGGTGGTGGGGTGAAAGTCGTGTGGTAGGAAGTGAATCACCCTGAAGTCCCTCCAGCGCAATGACAACAAAAAAGGCAGCAGAGGCTGCAGGTGGAACTGACTCATACTTATACCGAATCAGTTGCATGAATTTATTAACAGTCAGCGGCCTCTTCATGAAACCCACTGGGTGTTGGAGAGCTGTTTGCAGGAAGACACCGATTTACCATAAAAGGGTCCCAAGTTCACGATGAATCAGAGTTGTGGTTTGTTGGTCAATGCGTGTTTGTGGACACATCTGTGTGTGTGTTGTTGTTACAGAGATGAGGAAGAAGCATTTCTTCTTTTGTGGTCTTTGTTTGGTTGAAAAAGAGGCTTTGTCTTCCAAGCAGCAGAAACACACACACAATGTGTGTGTGTGTGTGTGTGTGTGTAAAATTGTCACAAACTCATGACTCCGCTGGAATAAAGATTTTCTTTCATGTTCCATGTCATATTCTGTATGTTATGGCTTCTATGATAACTAGAATTGTACATTTCCACATGTCCATGCTTACTGTGTCAGAAAGCTGTTTGTACATTAAGTCACTAGTCACTAGTATCTGAGCTGCTCTAACTGCACATCATTCATTTCATTTGATCTATTTGTCTACTGACGTACATGGGCGTTGTCTCACGCTAATAACCCTTATGGTCTGTTTGAATTCTCTCCTTTTATGGTCAATAACACGATAATCATTCTAGTGCTGTCTTTCACACTGTGATTTTGATCATTTATGAACTTCACAAGGTGCCATAATAAACATTAGTAGCGTGCTGTAAATGGTACTTTTAGAAATCACGATCTGTTCTTTGCAGGTCAGCGTTTCTCCTCTTTAAGGAGCTTCCTCTCATTGTCCAAACAGTCATTTCCGGTTAGAACTCTCCGTTAATGCAATACTGAGGAAAAACTATTTTTGGACCTTTTTTGAGCCACAACCTCTGACTGGTAACACCGCCTGTTACAACAAGGCAGAGCAACAGCAGGACAATGTAAGATGATGACAGGAAACATGACTTTGTCTGCATCACATGGTAGTGAAACATACTAGTTAACTACCGTGAGGCAGAGTTAAGAAAGACTGAAGGGGACTAATCTGGTGGGACATTTTTATATACAACATGCCACTAGATGTCAGCAAAACTTCATGTTTCTTTCCACTATGAGCGTTTTATCAACAAATGAGGCCTTCTGCTTCTATACGTTTGAACTTATGACTTATAGAATAAACAGAGGTTTATACATGTCTCTCTGTCTGTCTGTCCATCCTTCTATCATTGTTGTGAGTAAGTATGACAATCTCCTTTTCAGCTGGTGATCATGTGATCGTAGGGGATTTCCTCAGCAGATAAGGTTTGCATACCTTTGCTTTTGAAAACTAATTTTACATCGTGGCCAAACAGACAACTTCCGGGCCTGTCATGTGATATGCCATGGGGCCCAAAGAGAGAGAAAGAAAAGTCTGTAACTTCTTTTTCTTAGGTAAATCAACTTCCCCATTAGTTGCCAGTATTCAAATCAGTAGGTTCTTAAAAAGTAAGGCATCGATGTCTGAAACCAGAGTTGTCTTACTTCCTCTGTTCGAGTGAACGGGCTGCATCGAGGCCTGGGAGGAGGGGTTAAAAAGGAAATAGCTGCGGCGCTTTACCGTACACGTGAAGCCCAGTGAGGTGGAAGACGGCCGGAAGAGCCAGGTCGTTTGATATTCAGGAAGTCACGCGTGAGAATGTCTCTCATGCACGAGAAGGAACGAGCAGCAAAGCAAAAGAGGAGCTCCGATGACACAGAGAGTGAGAGTGACTTCATTCTCTGCTCAGTTAGACACGATTCCACTAAATCTTTATATTAATGCTTTGAATATTTTATAAAAGAACCTTTAAGATTCAATACTGAAGAGAGAAAAAGCCAAACACTGGCAGCGTGACACTTCTTCCTATAACTGGATGTGATGTAAATGAGAGAAGATCAGAGTTATTTTGTGTTTTATTTTTCCAATGAAGATGTTTTAAGCTGCCAACAGACAGAACAACCTGGAGACAGAGGCAGAGAGAGAGAGAGAACGATTTCAGAAGCAACAGCTGAATCCCCATGAATGAATGAAATATGACCTCCTGTTCTTCACTTTATCTCCAGCTAGCTGTAATCTCTGACGGCATGTTTTTACGGACTATGAGGCTCATAATTTAACGTCCTACATTAAAGACTGTTTTTTAAAAATCAGGTACATTTTTATGGAGGAGACGAGGGAAATATTCTTCCACCGCCACTTATCTTATTACTCCATTTGTAACGGGCCAAATGTCCTCACCTTCCCGTAAACGTCTTCACTCTTGAGGTCTTGAAACCCGAAAGCAGATCCTGACACACAAACAAAGACAAACCTTACTGAGGGCAAAGTGCTCAGGGCATTCCAGGTTTTGACATTAAGAGTTTCCCCAAGAGCAGAACTCCGCCACACAGGAGGAGATTAGTTTAATAAACTCCCGTTAAGTGGCTGCTTGCAGTGCTCAGCTTTCATCTGGACACGAACCCGTCCTGCTCTCTCTCTCTCTCTCCCTCCCCCTCCCTCCCTCCCCGCCTCTCTCTTTCTCTCTCTCTCTCTCTCTCTCTCTCTCTCTCTCTCTCTCTCTCTCTCTCTCTCTCTCTCTCTCTCTCTCTCTCTCTCTCTCTCTCTCTCTCTCTCTCTCTCCCCGCTACCTGTCAATCACCTCCAGCTGTCTGCTCCTCCACCGGCTCAGCTTACACCCACCGCCTCGCCTCAGGCTGCAAAACCAATTAGTGTCTGCGAGTAAAGCAGAAAGCTGCTCCCTAAACGACTGAGCTCTCTTTATTTCCTCCCCGCGTGCGACCGCAAAACAATCCCCGCTGTTGACCCCACGGCATCTCGGGTCAAGTGGAGAGATTTTCCTGAGATACAATAATGGTTTTTCTCCATTGGCCGTGTTCATCTTGTTAAAATACAGGTTGCATTCTGAGGTGTTTTGATCTTTACTAACTGAGCTTCCCAGTCGTGGACATATTAACATACATGCTTTATGCCAGCCCTCTAAATAGAGATGAAAGCAAATAGTTAACAGATCATTTCAATCCGTTTGTTGGCTTTATCTGCATTTATTTGCTTTTTAAAAAAATGTGTTTCCTGACGAGTCACTTATAATATCTGGTCACATGCTCAGAATGCTGAATCATTAAACTTCACGCTGCAGCTCTACTAGTCTGCTTCAACTAAAAAGCCTCCCGACGAGTCTTTTTCTCGTGTCTACCACTAAGGAAAGAGGAACCACAGGGAACGACTGGACTCGGGATAAGGTGTAGAGAAAAAAGAAGCAGTTTTTACTTTTCATATAAGGTTCAGTACACAGGAGATCCGTCAGAAGATCAGGCAAACAAATCGGGCAGAAAAAAATGAAGTCAGGTGGAAAAACAGGCCGAGATAGAAAAGAAAGCTGACCATGAACAACATGGCTGGACCGATGGACAAAGAGGACAAAGACGAACGAACACAGGGGTTAAATACAGGTGAGGGTGATTGGACACAGGTGGATCCAATCAGGGGCGGGGCAAACAATCACAAAAGGTGGGGAAACACGCAAAGCCAGGAAGTGAAGTGAAATGAGAGGAGCGATAAGTAACAAAAAATAAAACAAGAAGTACTGAAATGTCCAAAAAATTAAATAAAGGAACATAACTTGAGGAACAGGAGCAGCTTCAGACGGGCATTGCTCTGACATCAGGAGGCCTGGAGGTAATTCAGAGTGTCTAAATGACATATATCAGCTTGGACACGATGTCTATGATATCCGTAGCAACAGAGACAGGACAACAGAGACAGGACAACACAAAACACCGTCCGCTGGAGTCACTCGGACGCATGAGGATTCCTCCGAGACGTTCCGGCGGGTCAGCTAACTTGTTCCAGAGCTGTCAGCAACAAACGGTCCGACAAAACGGCAGAACAAATTATGCATGTGGCAGAAAGACGACACTCTTTCAGACTGTGAGAACTAGACCCAAACAGAACCTCACATCTGTGACAGTGTGACGGGTTCGTGTCCCCGCAGAGGACAGCACAGCGACCTGAAAGCCTCGTCACGGTCCGCGGGGTTTCCCCTCTGAATAGGAGACGACTGGCAGCCAGTAGAGCGTGACAAGAATATGTCGACAACAATTCATGAAAAAGGAAATTCATGCCTCTTTGTGAATCTGACTGTTTGTGTCGCTGACAAATCCTGAACGGCACAATAGGAAGTTTAGATCTCTAACGCGGTCTCATTGCTCTGTCAGTAACGAGGATTAGGATCACTATGATCACATTCTTAGTCCTGATGATCAGTTCTCAGTGCACTCTGTTGTTTCTCCAGAACAGGCCTGACACTTTAACATTCGGGGCATTTTTGAAATAAATGATGAAATGGTGCCCCCTTGTGTCTGGGCCTCCGGTATGCGGGGCAGGGGTCCAACTAACGGTGACCTTTTTAGCCAGGAGGCCGCTGTTCGATTCCCCCGTGTGAAGAAGTCATCGTTGATCTATTCGTCATGGGACTTTGCGTACTTCAGTAACAACACATCTGTGGTTATTTGAACCCAAAAAAAGATGTTTTTCTAGTAGTTTTGTTGATTCGATTTAATACGTCAAAGTTGTTTAATCTCATGTTGCATCTTACAAATACATTTTTAGTACTTGTGGTACAAAGAAAATTCACATAAGCTCTACTCGTGTCAAAGTCAGAACTGTCTATTTTATTGTTTGAGGTTTTATTTGTTTTTAACTTGCTCTAATATATGTGTGTAATATGTGTTGCTCCACTGGTCAGCTTTAGGCAACAGAACTACTTGGAACGGGTTAGAAAAAAAAGATCATGGTTTGTAACATAAATAAACAACCCTTAACGAACTCGACATTGACTTTTGGGTTCACGCGGGACACGAACGGCGGGCGCCTGGGTGAAAGTTCTGCGTCGGTTCGACCCATCAGTCCAACCCTCACTGGTCTCCATCGCTCTTTATTCTTCAGGCCGGGTTCATACAGGCAGAAAAAACCCTAGAAAGAGAGAGAAGGAATAAAGCTTGAAGCCGTTCTGAGATTACAGACTGAAGTGTGTTAGTAGGATGAGAAGGAAACAGCATGACGAACAACACACACACACACACACACACACACACACACACACACACACGGTGAAGGAGGTGTTTGCAGCGTGTCTTTTTGTGTCTTTTCGTGTCTTTTTTAAAGAGAATCAGGGGGCTGAATCACCGGCGGGGAATCTCTCTGTGATGAAATGAAAGCAAAGCGAACGTGACGATAAAGAGTCAGACAGACGGCGACAGAGAGAGAGAGAGAGAGAGAGAGAGAGAGAGAGAGAGAGAGAGAGAGAGAGAGAGAGAGAGAGAGAGAGAGAGAGAGAGAGAGAGAGAGAGAGAGAGAGAGAGAGAGAGAGAGAGAGAGTTGTCAAAGGTAGACAAAGGAAAGGAAGAACAAACAAACTTTTCTTCTTTCACCTTCCCTGTCTGTCTCTGCCCTTCTCATCACAGCTGCCTCTCTTCTGAAATCATGAAAAAGGAGAACGCCGTCTTTCAGAAAGGTGCCAGAAATATAGTCTGCAACGTTTCAACCCGAGCTCCTCATTAGGCATCGGATGTTGAAAGGACTTGGGGTCAAAATATGGAACATAGGATCCTATTTCTTTTCCTGGTTGTGATTCATTCACTTGTGTCAGTGGGATGGCGTTCATCTTCTCTACTTAAAGCTCCGTCTGTCCTCAGGTTCCTCAGCCTGCAGGACGTCAGCCGTCTTGACTTGTGATGGGACAAGTACACTTATCAATGCTGCTTAACGGTTCGGTTCCTTATCGACACTCTTATCGGCTCTTTTTGATTATTTGTGAGAAAAAAAAGACTCAACGTTTCTTTATTATTCTTGTGTGTAAACAAATATTCTTTCTTGAGCAGCAACACAAGAAGTTCTGAAATCTCTAAAATACATTCTCAGCTAAACAATGATCTCAGTGATTATGTTTCCATTGATGATCCTGTTCTGATCAAACTCCGTATGACATCACTACCGTATGGCATCACTACCGTATGACGTCACTACCGTATGACATCACTACCGTATGACGTCACTACCGTATGACATCACTACCGTATGGCGTCACTACCGTATGGCATCACTACCGTATGACGTCACTACCGTATGACATCACTACCGTATGACGTCACTACCGTATGACATCACTACCGTATGGCGTCACTACCGTATGACATCACTACCGTATGGCATCACTACCGTATGACATCACTACCGTATGACATCACTACCGTATGACATCACTACCGTATGACGTCACTACCGTATGACATCACTACCGTATGACATCACTACCGGTTTTATTGTGTTTGAGACGACCAGAGTTCTCAGATGTTCTCTTCTCTCTGATCATGACGTGAGTCTCACGCTGTACTGAGAGACAGAGAGACAAAGAGACAGAGAGAGGAAGTTTGAGACGAAGACGTCTCACTATGTAACTTCTAAAGTACCAATACTCCGGGTTTTTACTCATTTAGAACCGGTTCCCTTTAGAACCGAGTTTTTTTTGGGGGGGGGCTTCCATTGTCTTGACCCTTGAGCATCGATTTCAGATTCATCTAAATCAGAATTACTCCTTCAGCAACAACTTGTAGAACTGTATCATATACTCTAATAAACAGCTTTCAATCCCCTATTTCTACATGTATGAAGAGTGAATAGCGTTCCCTCTTTGTTTGACTTATACAGCAGGATCGACTCCGGCATCCAGGAAAATCCATCACCGCCTTCTCAGCTTCTACACGTTCCCAAACTAACCGGCGGTGAACCGAGTAGAATCATCACATCGTTAAACAGTGTTGTTGGTGGTGACATGTTTTCCCTCCGGGGTTATCCAACACAATCCTCTGCTTCGCTGCCCTCGACTCTTCCCGTTCCGGCTGAACTGCTGCCCACGTGCTGAAGGACGCAGAAGACGTTGTTCGTGTACCAGACAATAGTTTGTCCGCCTGTTGATGGCGTTCCTGGCCGTCTGAGGACTTTCTGCCGCAGTCTGATAACTTTATGTTCATGTTAATAGTTAACTAATAGTTGTTTAGCATATTGATTCGACGCTTTCACTGTCTCCAGGTCATTTCTCATCTCTGCTGCAGTCATTCAGTCAAGGTTTTTATTCACAGTTAGAATAATCAACATGTAGCATCAACACACTGATCGTAGTTAAGTTGAGAAAAAGCCTTTTCTTACTCACTGTTTCCATATGTTTTCCACAGCTTAAAGCTTGTAGTCCTTCACTGTACAAATACTCCAAAAGTTTGATGTATTTGAAAAGGTCAAAAGCTTTAAAACAGAGCGCTCTACGTCGCCCCCTCCTGGCCGTTCTGCAGGAAGACTTAGTTAGTGTATGGACTGAGCTGAGAGACAGTATTGCTCTGGACATTAGTATTTTGTTTAACCAAAAATGCAAGCTGTGCATTTCTGCTTGTTACATGCATCCAGTCTTTCCAAAATAAAGTTACGTCTTCCACAGGAAACAAGGTATTTAGTTTTAGTCAACACAATGACTTGGTTAGTTTAGGAAAAGATTGTGGTTTGGCTTTAAATTCTGGTTTCACACGGGACATGAACAGCGGTCTCCTGGGTGAAAGGCCGGATTTGGTCGGTTAATGTGTCTCTAGGCATTTATGGAACATTTTAAACAGAGAAAAAGAAATATAGTAGAGGGTTATTTTCCATGTCCAAATGCCCAAAGACCCCCTTAGAAATGGGATGAAATGAAATATAATGTGTTATTTGTTGTGTGTGTATAAGTTGGACATGAACTGCAGAAACTATGAACTCTGTACAGTAGACAAGAGCCTCCTCGACACCACATTACTCCAAACTAATCAGCCGTTCACACACACACTAATGCCTCCAACAGCTCTCGGCTGATTAATGGGATTAATGGGACGCCGCTGTTTCGGCTCGGTGATGTCTTTGCAGAAAGGACGAGACGGAGACGGATCGAAATCATTGGAAGAGAGAGACGACCAGCGATCCCTTCATCGCCACCAATTGCACTCATTTATTCCCAATTGGCCTCTCGTAGCTGTGTGTGTTTAGTTCATTACCGCTGCTGCAAATAATCGGAGCGAAATGCCAAAAAAGAAACCAAACATATGCGCAGCCAACTGTTTCTCCATATCTCATGGTTCAATGCCGGTGCATGCAGAGCGGGTTTGAGATGTTTTTTTGGGGGCTGAACAACCTCGTGACGCATCGTAGCTGCCCGACCAGAACGAGGAGCTGATCCATAATCTAAAAAGGCGGAATAGGAAAGAAGGGCCAACTGGAAACAAACGCTGAGACGGAAAAATGAAACCAGGCAACAATGAAGACACAATGACGTGTGACAGACAAAGTGAGGATGACGGAGGAGGAGGAGGAGGAGGAGGAGGAGGAAGGCTGCCGGCTTGTCTGTACCTGTGACACGGCCAGCTTTCTTTCTTTCTTTCTTTCTTTCTTCTTCTTCTGGCGGTGAAACAAGTCTCTCCTCCTCTACAAATAGAAGCAGCACATCGACACGACGGCGCTGTATTCAGAGCGTAGAATTCATAACAGACGGAAGCTTAAGACGGATTTAGAACGGAGAGCAGCTCTGCTTCAGCTGAGGAGGAATCTGAACTGTTACACATGTGAAAATATCACATCTCTAATATCACAAAGTTTGAGTGAAGTTCTGCGTGCACAAATCTACATTTACGTATCCATTAATGTCTCTTACCTGAAGCAGGTAAATGACAAAATGATACTTGTATTTCTAATCGCTATTTTTCCAGCAAACTGCCCCAAAAAAGTAGACAGATTCAGCCCAATAAATCAACCCGGGGTTAAACAAAACGCAAGAAACCTGTGGACCAAAACTAAACTTAGTTGATACTTGTTCGACTCAACAAGACAATGTTGGTGGTAACTGTATAAATGATGTGACACACAAAGCTGGCTGAAGAAACTAAAGAGTTAGAAATAGAAGTGTAAATGAGATAAATAGAGTTCCGTCACTCACTTTGTCACATTCTTTATGCTTCTTTATTTTCTCAATAACAACTTTTAATTGATAAACAGACAGAGGTGTTGATACATGACGGGTATTCGGTCTGAGTATATTTATTCAGCTTTGTGTATATATATATATATATATTATATATGCATATACTGCAAATAGAAGTCCTTCAAACAGGACTTCTATTTGCAGATGCGTCTGTTTTAATTCCTGAAGGTGTTTCTCAGATGTGCTCGTCTTTCTCATTGCTTTCTTCCTCACGTTGTCACAAACACTACTGACCTGTGTTCATCTGCTTTTTTTTTTTTAAACTGATTTCTGACAGAGCATTGTGTCATTGTGTGATGAAGTGTATGCTCCTTTTCCAGAGACGTGGAGGAGACCCACAAGCGGTCCATTGTTGACTCCATGGGCCTTTAGTGAGTCTGTGAGGCCGATCCGCCAGACCGAGATCAGCCTTCTGGGCTAGAACCTTATAGATTTGTGGATGTTCACTGACTTTATTAAAAGACCTCCTTTCATGAGTTAAAACAGCGTTCATCGTCTCAGCTCATTCGTTAACAGGTTAGACAGACGTCACCGTTTAGTGCAGTTTACCGTGCTAATTGTAAGTTAATTAAAAAGGGGATCAGAGCAATCAGCCGTGGAGCACATCTACGGGGAATCAGGCATTTATATTAGTTTCTCCTCGTTGCCGAGCATGAATGCAAATTAATATACCTTCCTATATTTATTTTACATTTTTTTTTAAGGGGAGACACTTCAGGCAAAACCAATGCTTTTCATGCAAAAGTCATTTTTGAGATTTTGGGCAGTTTAAAGAGCACACGGCTGGAAGGAGCTCAGGGAGCCGACATGGACTGGAGGACTGCATGAAATGAAAATAGAGACCCAGACCCTGTAGCCTGTGAAACAAAGGACATTCGAAGTGGAGCTTTTTCTATAATACTGTTCAGTTTAAAGAACCGTTATCTCCGCTTGGACGCTTTTTGTTTGCTGTGGACTTTTGATTTCGATAAAGAGAGTTACCTGAGTTGCCTGGTTTAAGAAGAATACAACTTGACCTTGTTTTTGGGAGCCACCCTAGCCTGCCCTCGTGACATCACACTCACCAGAAATGATTTTTGAATTCAAACACCATCTCCAGCTGTGCGGGTGCTCAATGGGCCGTACGTGTTCCCCATCATATGCAGATATCTACCTGGCGCCACATTCCCAAAAACACAACACAAACCACTCCTATACTTCCGGGACTTGGACGACATCTTCAGCCTTTAGAATGAACGGGTGGCCGTGGCTAAGTGGAGAGCAGGGTCGCCTTTCAATCAGAGGGTCAGTGGTTCGATCCCCAGCTCGTGCTCTGCTAGTCTCATGTCAATGTGTCCTTAAGCAAGACACTTAACCCCAGAATTGCTCCCGTAGCTGCGTCTACGGTGTGTAGATAGATACTGAATTGTAAGTCGCTTTGGATAAAAGCGTCTGCTAAATGACTGTAATGTAATGTAACAACACACAACAGCATTTTCACACATTTTTTTGAACATCTTCAATTCACCATCACCCCAGAATCAAACTCCAACGACATCCAAAAACAAGTAGTCTAGTTCCTCGATACACAGGTCTTCTTCTGGGACACGACTTCCACTATTTCATCTACTATTGAATGTTTTGACCCTATTCACCTGTAGAGTCTTCTAAATGTCTGTAATTTAACTAAACGTCTCTTTAAAGGACGTTTTCTCTAAATTACTTTTTTCTCAGACTCTGATAAATCAGGACATTGATTTCTTTATGGCTGTGGGCAGTATTTTCTGATTTATAGTGTGATTCAAAGACATCCTCAATTCCACCCTCAATTCAAAAACCTGGCTTTAACCCACATCCACATTTCTGTTCTGGAAATGCAAACTAACACATTTAATAAGATAATAAGCCTCATTTGCGTATTTAAACACATTTTCTGATAAACGTATATAATACAAAACATAATTATCTTAATGTAAATAATCAGCTGGGGAAGTGTCATGCTGACATCGATTAGTGAAAGTGATTTTAACTCTGTTCACCTGCAGCGTTTCCTCATGAGAGGAGAATAACAGAGGAAAGATGTTCAGCTGCTGTTGAGGACGGATGAAACAAGATATCCTTCTGTAATCTTTAAGGGGGAAAACGGTAGCATCTCACTATATCACACACACGCACACACACACACACACACACACACACACACACACACACACACACACACACACACGCACCCACACACACACACACACACACACCAGTGCAGAACTGTAAAAACCATCAAAACAAAGTAACAGCAGCTGTGGAGAATTAAGAGCTTGTCCAGAGTCTGCGTGTACACGTACGAGCCATCTGGTTGTGTGTCTGTTTGTGTGTGTCTGTTTGTGTTTGTGTGTGTGTGTGTGTGTGTGTGTGTGGCTGTGCCTGTGTTTCCGTCAGGCATTCACGATGTGTTTGATTCCCGCTCTCTCAGAGGGAAGCAGAGGCGTGTGAAAGTGATAACGGATGTGAGGAGGCACGGCGGGCCGGCCTCAAACACGACGCCCCGCTTTTTTTTTGACGGACGGCCTCGGCTGCCAAATCTACTGATCAAATCGATGCATCAGTTCAGAGAGTCGGATCTGAGCCACACAGGCTTTACAGCATCTCCAACTGAGAGAGGGTGCTTCTGAGAACGACTCCTCTCTATGGATCTTTGCAGAAATCAAACATCTTGTTTCCTCTGGGTTTTTTAAAAAAGTGCCAATTTAGTTTAGGAAAGCTAATTGCTCCTATTTGCTCTATCGGATTCTGTATGAACGGCGCTCTTGCTCCAAAGTACTTGGCTGGTTCACTTCAGGCTGCTCTGATTCATTTGCAGTCGAGGCAATGGAGTGTGAGGTGCTCGGGGAAAATGGAAAACGTTGATTTGATCCGCTCTCTAATTACGAACGCGGGTTTTGATATTTGAGAGACCAGAGATTTGTTACGCCAAAACAGAATGGTGGCCCTTTACAGCACCATACGCTTTGTGGTTATGCTGTCCCGGCCTCTGAGGTCTTCTGACAGACACCATTGTGCTTCCTCACTGTAGTGGGTCATGTCGCTGCTTCTGTTGGTTTCATTTGGGACAAAAAAAAAAAAAAAGAGCTTTATCATGGCACCTACCATCTGTACCGGCTGTTCTTGTCCAGCATTCGTAGCTATACCGACGACAAATAATGCGTGGTGATTCGTAGATATCCCACAAAATCATTTTGTATGTTATTTATGTAATCATGAACAAGGGAGTATAAAGATGGGGGGGCACACACACGGGGGATGGGTCCAACATACATTTGTGAAATCTAGAAGATTTAATGAAATCAAACCCCTGGTTTTGATGCTTTTCATGGTCGCCATTACTTCAGCAACACCCGTTAAATGTCCCTTCATATCTTATTTATTATTGTTTTTGTTATTAAGATTCCCTTCCTGTATGTATGCACGAGGGATTCACAGGAAACAGATTGTACTCCAGCGTATATTTTTTTTTTAAATTTTACATCAGCCTCACTGCTGTATTTGTCAGTCAAGATAGAGAATTCCTTTAAATTCGGACATAAATTAACGTTGCACATAATTAGTTGCTCTTTTTTACAGTTCGTGAGCATGAGGTAACTTATTTCGCCCCTACGATGCTTCATGCCTGGCATGTGGTTCCTGATATAATCACAATATTAGTAATAATCATACGCTTTGATCGGATGTATTTTGATTAATGTTGGGGAGAGCGTAGGTAATGCTCCCAAATCAAAAGTCAGTTCGTGACACTTTGTGTTTTACGTGGAGTCAATTGATAGGAGATTACCCATGTGACTTTGTGACTTTGTGACCGGACCGCTGCAGTCAGTGTCGGCGGGTTTGACAAAGGAAGCTCGGCGCCGGCCGCCCCTTAGGGAGCAGAACGCCACGACGCTCTGAATGCTGAGTGGGTTTCAGAGACTCAAACACACCTCAACACTTCAAACACTGACGACTGAACAGCTGCACGAGTGACAACTGCGCGTAGTGATTCAGTACACTGCTTCGCCTGCACACCGGGGACAACAAAACCACCGGACTGAGCGTTTACCCTTTTACATTGTGTGGTAGATTATCAGGTTCATTTCCTGTGTTTCTTTACATTTGTGCCAATCGTGTGATTTGCTTCTCTACTCATTATTCCTCCAGCTGGCGTCTGCACACTTTCGGCATGCATAAGAGATGTTACGGCGGCTTGTTTTCCTCCCGTCAGGAGGAGCCATTTGCTTCGTGCCGTTCATTTAATTTAGTGTGGAAAAAAACATTCACAGAGCAAGAAGATCCATCACAGCAAACATGAAGCCGTAAATTGTTTTCTTACAACTGTCACCTGCCAGAATATTAACGTCATATTATCTTAGACACATTCATGTTTTCTTTGTTTGTGAGCCGCAACAGTTTTAAGAACTGAATAAGCATGTTTGGGAAACTCAGACATACAGCAGGAATTACAAATGTAAACTGGATAGAGAGACTCAAACATATGCAGACGACACTGGTATTTGCATTTGATACTATAGCGGTGTTATGCGCCATCTCCCCTCTTGCCTTTCTTTCTTTCTTTCTTCCTCATTTCAGTTGATTGGGTTCCACCTGTGAAGGCCAGTGATGCTGCTTCATGGGTTCCACTGATTTCAAGCTGGCCAATCAGCAGAGGGCCCAGTTTAAAAGAAGGGAGCCTCAGGAGTTCAGCCTATTAATCTATGCTGATACTGAGACCGGTAGTATCTATGCTGTTTGTGGTGGGAGGTTGCGGACAGTAGGTGAGTCTGGGGTACCCTGGTTCAAACATAGTAGTTGTTTCTTTGTATAGATACATAGGTTTATTGGTCAAATATTGTAAATGGTTACTTCCACGTTGGACTATTACCATTCTTTGGGTTGTTGTGTATTTGTCTATACTCATCCCCTAGAGAAGAAGAAAAGGGGATGGAACAAGCAGTATCACAAAGAGCGTGAGCAGGCACTATGATTTGCTCTGACGGGCTCCTTCGAGTAAGAGTTTACCATATGCGTTGGAAGGCCATGAAGGACAAGCAGCAGTACGAAATGGTGGATTGCAACATGAAGGAGGCTCAGGAGAAGCAGGAGGTTGAGATGGAGGCGGCTAGACACAAGCGTCAAAGAGGAGCCGAGGAGGATGGAGGAGCTCCACAGTCAGGAGGTGCAGATGGGGAAACGGAATGAGCTCCGGTGTGAGAGAGTATATCTCTGCAACCACAAGGTCTATTTGAATAATTCTGGTGTTATAATAAAGGGAACACTTGTGTGATTTGTTCAGATGTGTAAATATCAGTATGTATGTTACTGGTTAAGAGTAAATGAAGATGGCACAAATTGAAAATTTTCAGGTTTGCCTAAAAAGAAAAAAAAGCACTTTCAAGATGATTATCTCTTTGGAATGATGTAGGTGAAGGTTTAAACCTCTCCCAAATCATAGCACAGTATGTGAACAGTCTCTCTGCAAAGTCTGACTTTCATAAAATGACGCGGAACAAAATTAGAGGTTTTAGTTCAGACGAGGTCTCCAAAAATGGTCGTTTTGGCACCATGTGTTCCATTTGAATATTCTCATGTACCAAACTATATATTTCACTTGTATATCACTAATGGTGTTCAATACATCAGTTTTGGCTTCATTTAAATGCCAGAATCCTCTGACCCTGTCTGTGTCTCTGTGCCTACCGGATTCTTTTTCGATTTCAGACCCCTGTCAATACGCGGGCCTGAATCTCAGCAACCCATTGGTCGATGTCAATGATTGACACCTCATTTGAACCGTTGGAGGCAATAGAATAGAGTTAGACCCGCGAGGACAAGATTGACAGCACTGTTGGTCAATCGGAATCAACAACGCGCCATCTACCGTGAAGCGTAAAATCCCATTCGCTGAAAGTCAAATCCTTCCCCCTGCTTAGAATAGCAGAATTATTTTATTTACTCATGTATTTTAAACATAGCTGTTGCGCAACCACTTTATTTTAAGCTTATTTTGATAGTTTCACCTGTTCTACCTTGCATGCTTTGGGATGATTCATCTGCAAATTTATTTTGTTAATTTTGCCTTTTTTCTTTTCGTATTGGTAATACACTGCTGTCTACTGAAAGCACGTTGTGCTCCCAGCTTGAAAAATGCAACCGAAATTAATTTGTTATCTAGATGAGACGTGACTGTTAACTCTAGTCTGGTGTTAAAGAGGCATTCATTAGAGAATACGTGCAGCAGGTGTAGACAACCGAAGTGATTAGGGCATGGTACATCTGGTGGTGTAACATGTCACACCTTTGTGTGTTTGTGAGGAGTTAATCGGGACAAGAGACGGCATATAGTTGCAGTGTAGGTGAGATTTGTGGAATGGATCTTACAATTATTAAACAAGTGCTGGATTTTTAAAGTCCACAACCGGTTTCCTGAGGGGTCAAGCAACAAGGAGAAATGTGCTTAAGAGGAGAACCAACACCTTCAGGTTAAAGGGTGAGGATCCATGCCACATGGACTTTAGAACACAACGATCATCCGGTATGGTCTAACTCCCAATGACTCGATTACTATGACATTTAAACACCAGATGGAAACAAATCGAAGCACCTTGCAAAAAATGGTATCGACTGTGCCATTATATCGCACTATTATTGGCCTGGCATGGAGGATGACATTCACAAGTGGGGGAGTTGGTCTCTTCAAAACAATTAAGTGGAAAACGCATTCAGTTTGAAAAGTAGAGCGCAGCAGAGTGGAATGTGTATTTGGAAAAAATTCTCCCAGGTAACTGAGCCTCTTGAGCTGGTTGGTATGGACCTAGTGGGGAAACCCCACAGTAACAGATGGTGGCAATCGGTACATCATGGTTGATTATTTCATCAAATGGGCAGAGGCCTATACCCACTAAAGAACACAACAGCAGGATCAGGTGACCGGTTGCATTCTTGATTTCTTTTGCAAATGTGGTGCACCTAAAAGACTAACAGACCAGGGCTCAGAGTTCTGCAACAAGGTATACCGATGACGCATTATGAATCCCCAATATGTAGGCTTACTGCTGTGCATGCTTATTTCATATTTAACCAAATGATCACTTTAAGGTCAACAAGGCATCGAGAGAAGCCTGTGCTCCCCCTACCATCCACAGATCAGTGGCCTTGTGGAGAAGCTGAATGGCACAATACAGAGGTACATTTTGATTTGAATGAATTTCAGCTCTTCATAGAATAACAAACTGATTGCCTGATTCTTTTCTGAACAGGTAATCAGTAGTGATATACTTTATGAAAATAGGTTGCTTTATCATACCAAATGCCTGTATTTGATTTCTGCATCTTTATGTCCCTGAACAAACTGGTGGCAGAGAACCCGACGCGATGGGACAGAGTCATCCAGTCAACTCTGTTCGTCCTCCGCACGAAAAAAACAGTTGACCGCTACAGCCCTTACTTTCTGATGTTTGGGGGGGGGGGGGGGGGAGGCGCGGTATCCTTCAGAGGTGTATGAAGTAAGATTCTGTAATGTTCTCATCCTTTTTTTAAAAGCTTGAATTTGGATCATCCATTTCCTCAACATTCTAACTGTGATTTGTGGCAGGTAACAGAAGATAAAGTCTGCAGCCTGGTGGCAAGAGAGGACCTCAGTGAAGGACTAAGAAATCAAGATGACGTTTTTAGTGAGGTCGAGGAAAATATTAAAAAAGGGCCAGGAGGACAATTTAAAAGTGGGGGATCTAGTTTTGTTGAAGAGAAAAGGGGGAGAAATGGAGGCTGACATGTTGGGACCCTATAAAGTAGTTCAGCTGGAAGGGAAGAATGCGGTCCTTGCAACAGAAAGGCGTAAAAGAGCCATAAAAACAAACATTGACCGCATGACTCATTATTTCCAGCCAGAGGAGAGGATCCCATCCTTCTCCTTCGGCCACATGTGTCCCATCCTCTCACTCTGTTTGAGAATCGTTTTGTTTTAAAATATGTGAGTCAAATAAATATTGTAAATGATTCCTTTCACATTGGACCATTTCTTTTCATTCTTTTGGGTTGTTGTGCGTTTGTCCCTACTTATCCCCGAGAGAAGCAGAAAAGGGGACGGAACACGATTGGGGATTCGTCCGGGACATTCCCTGGAGACAGTCGAAGGTGATGCGTCATTGTAGTTGTGGATTAGAGTAACCTTGAGTTTTGATTTGCAGGACTTTATTGTAAATCCGAGTTTTAAAAAGTTTGATTCGTTTGTTGCGTATTTGCAGCCCACTTTGACATTTCAGCACAAAAATACAATGTTAAACAAGAAGTCAAAAATGAAATGTTGGAAAAGCTAACTGAGTTTAAAAGCTCCTTGTAGTTCCGTCAAATTCAGCCCAAACTAAGGTTGAAGTTTCTTTTAACTATGTTCCTTTTTCTGGACCAAGTGATTTCTCTGTTCTAGATAAAAAGTTTCATCCGCTACACCTCTGCAACTTTGCCTCATTTTTTGAGCCTTTTTCCCCAGAGTTCCGTGGGTCCAGTGAGAATGCCAGGGTGAAGGTTCGCCTTCAGCGGAAACGCTTCCTTTCAGTTTCACACATGACACGAACAGCGGTCTATTGGGTGACAGTCCAGTGCTTTTGTGGCTTGTTATTCTACCACATAACTTTCAATAAAACCCATTCATATACTACGTGACAAAGTTTTCAGAAAACGTACAATGCCAAAAAAAATTCTTGGACAATAGGCTACTATAATCAGGCCGTTCTCTCTTCCAGGGCGTCGTATACAGACTAATAAATGCGGAAGTTCATCATAAAATGCTCAAATATTTCCCACAGAAATCCTGAATCTGCACCAAAAGGAAATCGCCTGTTTCTTGACCCGCAGCTGAACTTTCCAACAAATCTAATTAAAATCTGTTCACACTTTTGAGACATCCTGCTAACCAACAAACAAACAATTGGGGCTGAGCTTGGGCCTGAAAACATAACCTCCTCAGAGGAAGTAATAACTGTTCAGTGTGGAACTGAAAACAAACGTCTTAATGGGATTTTGTTTTTCATTTGTCTTCTCAGCCAAAAGCAGCAGCAATCTGAGCATGTGTTGATTTGCTGACTGAGCCAACAGTCGTAACGCACTCAAACGTGGCAAAACTCATCTCTGAATAAAAATCACACTGCTTGGTCTCTTTTCTTTCCAATGAAGGAAAAGTCTTGAAATAACTTTTCAGCATAATGAAAAGCCCCACTAGTCTCTGGATGAGGCGGATGATGACGATCACGTGATTGGATTCAGATCTCGTCGTAGCTGCAGGTGCCATCTTTCAGCCGAGAGTGAATTTAATTTCACTAATTAGGATTCGGCTGTGTGCTTAGTGAATGCATGATATATTTAATTAGGGCTCCTTGTTTGGTAAGAATTTGTGTTCTCTCTGAATATGAAATGTGACCATATGGTAGATATATAAAAAGACAGAGTGAAGGTAATTCATATGTTGGCTTGTTTGCGCGCACACACACACACACACACACACACACACACACACACACACACACACACACACACACACTCACTATAGTCCTCTCTAAAGAAGCCAATAATAATAAAGGAAGAATTCCTCTGATGCAGCAGACTTTGCTGAGTGCAACTTTTCTGCATCGTATCTCTGACTCTTGTTTTAAAACTAACCTGTTCACCGATAATAAAAACTAGCCCTCTGCCTCTGATCTGCAGCGCTTTTATGTTCGTATCAAGCTGTCTTGATGTTATGGAGACCCGGAGGAGTTCTGAGTTGTGCTCTGTAAAAACCCTGGAGATGGGAGGAGAGAAAAAAAAGTGAATCAAGCTGCAACACGGCTGGGAAATTGAGTGGGATGGCGGTTGTTGAAGTAAGACCTTCAGGGCGTTCAAGTTTTCAGGCTCAACTGTAAATGAACAAAAAGTAAAGCACCACCAACAAGCAAAACAAAGTGTGTTGCTGTCTTCTCAGTGTCCATCCAAAAGGGATTTCCTCTGCTTTACAGTTAAAAAATATGTAGGAGGAACGGTCTGTTATTCATGTGGGGAAAGTCAAAGACAAACAAGAATCACAGATGAGATTAAACTATACGATGACGTGCTTCTAAGATTAAAGTCTGACTTTAAAAAAGGTAAAAAAAAAAGTAATTAAGACCATATCTGTTGCCTATTGGTTCTAAACAAGGCGACGGCTGTGCCGGCGGCTCGCAATGCTAACAATGCTAACAGCGCAAACAACGGCAACAGTGCTGAGAGAGCTAGCAGCGCTAACCCGGGAGGAATCGCAGCGTGGGTGCTATACGCTTCCATGATGATGTCTCCATACTACAGAGTCAGCCAAGGTACCCTTTAGTCAGGTAGTGGTCAACGTAACGTCTCATACACTATCTGCGTGTCGCCTCTTCTGTTGACGCATGGACTTTAGTTTGTACTCTGTTGATTTTCACTGCATGTGAGAAATTGACACGCAGTGGACGTTTAACTTTGCTGCATTCTTGACCAGATAAGAGATTTTGTAAATGGATTTACTAAAATTAAATAATGTCAATGTCAATTGCGGTTCGGGGGAAACTTATTTTTGCACATTTTACATTTGTTTTTTACATCCGTATATAAAAATACGTTTTATACGTCTCCATAAATCCATGTTCGGAGGAGGAGGATCACCCAGGAGACCGCTGTTCGTGTATCAATTATACTTATTTCAAACCCAACCATGACATTTTTACCAAACATAACCAAGTACTTTTGCTGCATTTTTGTTTGCGTTTAAAAGTGCAGCAGTAATCCAGGAGAAAATTCGAGTTTTCCTCGAAGCATAATTGAGAGTGCGGTTTAGTTGCATGGGAAGACAACTTTGCAGGAGACCGGGTTGCACATACAGGCATATTATATGTAACCCTGTCAACAATTAAGGTAATGGCATGACAGCCGACGCTCTACAGCAGCTCCTCTGTGAGTATCCACGGTAAGGACGAGAGCCGGAATTTGCTGACAACGTCAAATACAAAAACACCTGACTGTATAAAAAAAAACAATGTAGTGATTATATATGTTAATATAGAGAAGCACTGGGGAATTACATTAGTGCTGAGCACAGGCAGATGTGTTCACCACAAAGCAACAGCCCATTAGAGGAAGTGGAGGAGGTTGACTGTGGCAGGGAGGGCGAAGTTTTCCCCCGTTAACGAGGAAAAGAGGGTTTCCTCCGAGGGAGACGCTCCATCTGTCCTCCAGGATGACGACGGTCCACATCAGAGCGTCACGCGCAGGAAAACTCTCATGGCAATTTCTCTGAGGCGTCAATAAAGACTCTTTTTTTTTTTCTTCTTCTTTTCTTGATTTGCCGAAACGTGTCACTGTCCTGCAGAGATCAAGGATCTGGAAAACGGTAATCCATCACTGCCTCGGCTCTCTGGACTCTCGGCTCTGACCTTGAGCCATAAACAGCTTTACTGATGTATTACAGCGACAGAGACTGAATAATCACGCAGAGCAGGAGGGGACCTTTTATCACGCAGCCTGGCTATAAATATGGATAGAGAGGGGTGATTTGAACCGCCGCAAAACTGATTAAATGCAGAGGGGGGAGAAGAAAAAAAAAGGCACCGTGTGGGTGGGGAATGTGATTGACTTGGAACACCGGGCTCGGGTGGCTTCCATGTAGAGCTGTCACTCTGAACACCCCCAATCGGTGTTTAATGAATATGTACATGGCTGCAAATGTGACATGTAAAGCACTCGGGGAGCGATGACAGCCTTGTTGCAATTCAACAATGTGCAAGATGACTTTGAGAAGTGGAAAAATTATGCTTCACCTGTGGTTCAGTCTTACGGACTGAACATGAAGTTTATCAGTTTTAAATTTAAAAAAAAAAAAAGGAGAGGAAGTAATGCCGGGAAGCAGCGTGACAGGTTTCGGGAAAGAAACCCCCGGGAGTGCATTAAACAGAAGCACTCTATTAGAAATGACTTGATTTGCCAAGAAAGTACTGTAAGAAAAACACTTCTTCAAGACTTCAAGACTTCTTAAAGCGGATCTTTGCAGCGATGTGAAAATGAGAACTTGACACATACGTAGGATTAACTTTGAATTAATGCAGCAAAGCCAGTGTCAGGTGTTTAAATACAAAAAGGAGTGAGTGGCAAACGAGATCCGAGGTGACAGAGAGGTGTTTTTACAGGATTGAGATAATTAGGTGATGGAAGTCAGGCGTGTCAGCTGAGGCAGGTGAGACGAGTGTTTCTCTGATGAAAACTAATTTGTAAAACTAACTTTCCTACCGAGGGTTAGGGTTCATAATCAAAGCTACCGCTTAACTTTTTTTTAATCTAACATTACGGCAGTAAAATCAGCGATACACTGAATATATCAGACGTTTCTGAACCAAAAAAAGTTTCATATCAGCCTCGTGTCTCACTTGGGTCACACGGTGAACAAACTACCCGTAGCTGACTTTCTTAACGTTGTCAAAACAAGCGTTAAGGCAACTTTTAGTGTTGGTTTCACACTGGACACGAACAGCGGTCACCTGGGTGAAAGTCTTTGTGTTTGTTTGACCAACTTTCCAACCCAAATTTAGTCGACTTTATCACTCTTTATAACTTTCAATAACTGTCGCGTCATAAACTACGTCACTTGCTCCGTTTCGCTCACTGTTAAGTTGCTTTGATAGAATGCAAAAGCATCATCCACGTTCATCTGAGGTTTGTCGTGCAACGGCGACAATTTTTTTTCTAGTGATTACTACAACGTGTCCAAATCAGCCTGGTGGGAAAACTTAAAATGGCAACCATCAAACTTCTTGGCTCAGCTGCAGCTCGCTGTCTGACAAAATTCATGTTGAAAAGTCATCTGGGCTGAAATAAATCCATTTGCAAATGAATTATTCATATTCCCCAGGTAACCACAAACATTTTTTTGATTTTTTTTAAACCTCTATCTTTAATTCATTATTCGAAAATATTTCTCTACTCTTGCTGGGTGCACACAGTGTTCTTTTGCATCTTTAAATATATTTTCAGAGTCGAACAATGTTGGAGAAAATACGTCTGGTTTGAACGTCAGTCTGAGGCCGTTTTGTAAATGAAGAAAAAAAAAGAAAAAAAACAGGCACATTATGCTATATATCTTCGTGGTTTGAGATTCTTCATGTCGGCGTTCCAAGATTTAAAATGGATATATTATATAACAGGGTCTTATTTTGGCCAAAACACCCACTGTTGTGGAAAATGACTCGGCTGTAATCATTCGGTCAGAACATTTGATCAGCAGCCTCATCGGATGAATAATGAACACGTCGTGTTCTGGAGTATAAAACGGATAAAGTATTGGGCGAACGTGTTGCGGTTATAGTTCGGTGCCGCTTTTGAAACAGCAGAGCGACAATATGTCATCCTTCCCTCATGTTCTGGGATAACGTATAGGAGGACCATTGGGAGAATATAAATGTAGCCAGTCAAACGGAATAGAAGGGACGGCGTTGATACGTGTCAAGAGTTTCATCAGTGGCATCTGATCCGAGCGGCAGCGAGACGAAGAGCTGACTCAATAGAGCTGCCGGTGACCTCTACTCCCGTTCGCTCAGCGCCGCCTTTTATTTTAATGCTTCTCGAAGGGCAGGCTAGTTAAACCGGGACATGTTGCTCAGATAGGTACAGGACCGTTTCAATTGGAAGAGAAAAAACACCGGAGACTCAGAGTCTCTGTTGCTTGGATCCACATGAAATATTCAAGGTGCACCGCCTCAGCTAAAAAAAAAAAAAAAAAAAAAAAAAGCTGCTTTTGTTTGTTGCTTAAAACAAAACCGCTCTTTTTCTATTACTTCTCATCACAGCGACGCCGTGACAGCAGTTAAATGCAAAGCAGTGGGTGTCAAAGGAGAGCGCCGCTGACAGACAGGTGTATTTATAGGACTGAGATAATTAAGTGATGGAAGTCAGGTGTGTCAGCAGAGGCAGGTGAGACGAGTAGCTCCCTGATTGAAGGACAATCTCATTTCGGCTAGTTTGTAAAGTTACCTCTGTCAGCTGAAGTTAGAGCTCATAATTAAAGCCACCTCTTGACTTTTAGTGTTTTTATTCTCACATGACAGAACTAAAATCTAATGAATCTTAACCCAAACACTGAGTTCATCTGTTTCCAGAGCAGCTACAATGAACAATATCTATCAGATAGGACACTTAAAAGTACGTTTTTTTTTTTTTTTTAGGAAATACTCTCTACAGCAGAGAGATAAGAGAAATGATGTGAAACCGGATGGATGTAAGAAACATTTGTATGTGTTCACCGATGAAAGACTCTTTGGATGAAAACAGACCGTTTGAACACAAAGAGATGAACTCCATCTCATCTTCAGATAGCCTGTGATGTGAAGCTGTCCTCTAGAATTATAATTACTGCATCGCAAGATTAGCCCCACATCCTCTGGGTGTGTTTATTCATCATCATTATTCCCAGTAGTATCTCTATATTTAGGAGTTATATGCAGCTAAGCACCTAATGTGAGTGAAACCGCATTAATCTCATAAATATTTCCCAACAGACCAGCAGCAGTTCGGGATTAATCCACAGAAAACCGTTGCTTATTCAGAGCTGAATTAACCCCGAATAAGAGCTCTCGTTTTAAAATAAAGTGAGTGAAGACACACAGAGTTATAGATGCAGGAGCTGCGGTTACATTTCAAACCATCAACAGATGACGAAAGTAAAAGCATCTGTACATTTGACACTTGTGCCACCTGCAGGCAATGAGTTGTACAGCTGCACTTTTTTTTTTATAGCCGCTTGTGGGTGTTTTTAGAAACATTTTCTAATTGAAATTCTAAACTTGCGAGATGTAAACGGGTACGAATTTTGTTAAAAGAAACGATATCAAACACTGACAGCTAACATTTATGAATACTACAGGCCAAATAAAAATAATTGGAGAGAGAGATGTATTCCCTCCTCCCTCCACCCGAGATTCAAAGCTCTCGCAGGTTGCCAGGTTGAGAACCGACGGTGAATTTGAACACATTGATTCAGTCCAAAAATGTAATAAACTCTGGTAGATAAAAAGCGTTATATTGTTTTTATTAGATAAGATAGATAGTGCACATGAAGAACGATGCTCCAGAACTCAACGTCGGCATCAGTATTCATTCAATTTAACATTACGGAGTAATCTCTTTTGTAAATTGAGTCAATTTAGAGTCCAACTTGCAGTTTCGGTTGCATGTGGCCCACCTGCTGACCCTCAGTGATAGCAGTTAGCGTGTGTTAGCATGACTGTGTTAGGCAACACTTCACCGGCTGGGTATCTCAAATACCACACACTCAAGAGCACGGGCCATTCCAATAGTATTCACATCAGAGGGAACAATATTAACCATATCACGAAAACGACACGATAGACAAATGAACACAGTAATCACGCTACTGCAGATGTAAAAAAAACAAAAGCAGTTCACTTACCAAAGCTGCTGTTCACTATTTAAGGACAAAGTCCATCCTGCTTTCTTTGTTAACAAAGAGTCTAATGACGCGGTTGTGTAGAACATCGGTGCGGTTCAGTTCTAGTAAGAGGTCCTTCTCGATTCATGGACGCCAGTGATGGCAGTCGAGCCTCCCCAGTTGTATTTCATGAATACGTTTTAATGCGTTTGAGGGCTGAACATGTCCGCTCGACAGAGGCACTGACCAATCACGTACTTGTAGGCCAGCTAGAAGGATCTGGCAGGTCAAAGAACACGCCCAACATGTCAAACTAAGAATCTGATTGGTTGAAGACAATGCCAATCAACACTATCGTCCCCATTTACTTGAACTTACTTGTAAGTCTGAAGGCCTCGATTCTTTTTACCGAGAGACAGCATAGAGGTGAAATCTGATTGGATAAAAGCTCTACTTAAAACAAGCTGCACTGAGGGAGACAGTAGCTATGCAATGAGATAATAAGCTAATGGGGAAAAAGTGTATTTATGAGAAATGATTCAATTATAAAATAGCTATAACTTTTGTGATTCTGCCCAGGCCAGCAGAGAAGGCTTTGCTGGCCCTGACGGCCCACCACTGGCCAAATGTGATTCCTCCCACTGCTGCTGTGCTGAGGGACACGGGGGATGAGAGAGCTGACAGCCACGCTGTGATCTCCGGCGTGGGGTAGAGTCACCGCTTTGAATAAAGTGGTATGAAAAACAAACTAGAACCGCCCGCCGTGGTTCTGCTGTCGTGTGGCGAGTCGCGTCTTTGCCCAATTGACATCTGCAGCCAAGAGAGAGAGAGAGGAAAAAAAGCTTTGTCATGAGCTAAACTTCACACAGCAGGGAGTTTCGCTTCAGCGGTCCAACCCGTGGCCCGCACGCCGCTGACCCCTGACGACTGCGCACCGAGGCGGTCCGCGTGCCGTCAGCAGGTCTTTTTAACAGCACCAAGCCCCCGCTGAGACGAGGGACAGCGGGAATCGGGACGGGGACGCCGCGGCCAGCAGCACCAGCACACGAGTCTTTCATCATCAATACATGTCACATTCATATTCTGGACGCATTTCTTTTTTTTTCTCCCCGCGTGATTATGATGGATGCAGAGGCGATACAGAGCCAGAGAGGCCGTTCATAATCAGCAGGTTTCTGTTGGAGCTGCTGCAGTCCTACGGGATCTCTAACCTGATAGCAGGCGGCTGTTAATTATCCGGACCACACGGTGTTTTGAAGGAGCACACAACATCACAGAGGCTCTCTTCCTCTGTTCATAGCGTCTTTATTTAAATTCACAGTGTTTTGTTTCATTTAGAAGTCTGGTTCCTGCATTGACAGAACAGACTCAAGTATGAGCATTTAGTTTCTCAAGTGTCCACTTTTAAATCTTCTTTTGAGCAGGATGTCTGGGCCCTAATGAGATACCTTCTACCTTTATTAACTGGTTTGCTCAGGTGCCTCTCTCTCAAAATGAACCGTAAACCTAATGTAACTAAGTTATGAGGAGGAACTTTCATTTTGTGTAGATTTTGTTGGTCCCTGTGGAAAAAAAGTGATACTTTTACCGAGCGCCAGACTCCCTTTTAGAAAACCACAAATTTTACTGCATCAGGGTCTGACAGTCTGCCCCTCTCAGTCCTGGTTCTGGTTCTCCCGTTGCCTCCCTTCCCTCCAGCGGGTCCAGCAACACGTCCTGGGTCTCCAGCAGCGTGGTGTCAGTGTTGGCTCCCAGAGAGGAGAAGCTCTGCTCCTGGAGGAGGAGGAGGAGGAGGAGACGCTGCTGCTGCTGCCGGGAGCTGAGCTCTCCTCCTCTCTCCGGATCTCCGACTGCAGGTCGAAGGCTGCAGAGAAGCCGGATCTGGGTCTGTCCATGGTGGACCGGGTCTCTGCTGGAGGATCTGGGTCTGTCCACGGTGGACCGGTCTCTGCTGGAGTCTGAGCTGAAGGAGTTTCTGGTGAACCTGCATGACTTAATCTGATTTTGCTGGAATTGGTCCACTGACAAGCACTAAGAATAACTGTATAGAAATAGACAATCTTCTCGCGGATGGTCTCTTTTATTTATGTAGGTCATATTGAGGCATCCGTGTTGAATTGAGACTTAGAATTGTTTCATAACCAGATAAAGTTCCTCTCAGTAAACTTTAACCAACCATCCCTCCCTCCCACACAAACAAAAGCCTCTGATAAAGTAAACCTTAAAGCAGCTCTGCTTCATGAAACAACACTGACTGACATCAGGACAAAGTGGCCAGACAAGGTTAAATCAAGAAGAAACACTTTATATTATCCTGTAGAAATAACCATTAAACACATCTGTTTGTATGTAGGGGATGCAGAATGGTGCACGTGGGATAAAGCGAGACACAATGGGTTGTATGCATGGGTTGTATAAAAGTAAAATAGTAGCAAACCACATTTCAGCCCCAAACCCAACTCAGTCTGGACGTATGCCAACGAAAATGGACACCCTAAGCCCTGTGTGTGTGTGTGTGTGTGTGTGTGTGTGTGTGTGTGTGTGTGTGTGTGTGTGTGTGTGTGTGTAGAGGGCGGACAGCAGGCCGTGGGAGGACCCATCACATGTCAAAGCTCCGCGTCCGAGTGTTATCGCTGCAGCCCGGAGAGAGAGGCTATAGGTGGGCCAGTGACAAGAATTAGCTTGACATCTCCAGCACCTGGACGCCTCACAAAAGCGGCCGCTCACAGCTGTCTCTTCTCTGCAGACAGATGCATATTAATATCCATCAGAAATGTCACATTGTGAAGGAAACACCCCATCTAAAAGCTGCCTTAAAAGGGGCCAAACATGCAGGCATGGAAATGCGTGGTAACAAGAGGAATAATTGATTCAGACGTTCGGGTGTCTGAACCTCAAACGATGCTGCTCTATTCAGGTGTTTAAAAAGGTTTTCCATTGATCGACCTCAGAATCTCATGTTCATTGATTGGGTTCTACAAAACCTCTGCTTTTAGAATAGATCTTTTCGGTAACGCTGGTGCAGGTCTGCGATTAAGCTGAAGGGAAAGAAGAGATCAAACATTAGTGTTTCTCACTAAAATATCCGCGACGAACCAAAAAAACCCACAAACCGATTCCTCAAACCGACACTTCAGCTGCTCCGATGTCTCACGTCTGTGTGTTTATAGTTTTACACAACACACTGTACCAACCAGCTCACCGTATCACCGGGTTTTATGTTCAGCGCCTGTTTCGGTAGAAAGCTGAGCCTCATTTTTCCCAGCATGCCCTGTCTCCTTTTCCGAGCATGCCGTGGTATTACGAGTAAAATATTTATCGTGTTTAGACGTCAAGGCTGGCTGTCGGAGGGATTACATTTTGTGAGAGAAGTAGCTTACTCTGATATTAAAGGGGTCAGTTCACCCCAAAATCTAAAATACACATTATTCCTCTTTAGTGCCGTTTATCGATCGAGATGTTTTTGGTCTGGACTGATAAGTAAGGATGAGAGACATCGACCGTATTGACGTCTGCCTTCTCTGAAATTGAACGGAACTAGACCGGCGCTCGAAGTAAAGATCCATGAAATGTTTGAGTTGGAATGAACAGAAAGTCCACAGGAACCCGGGTCCGTCTCAACACTTTTACTGTTCAGAACTACATTGAGAGCCGGAGGCAGGAGAGTGACCGAAAGAAGACCAAAAAATTAAAAATCAAGCAAAGGAAAATAAATATGAGTCCAGTTTTGCTTCGTGCTGCGACGTAAAGAACGAAAATCACAAAACTTTTGAGAAGATTGGAAATGTTCAATGAGAACACAGCAGGTGCAAAAAAACTAAATAATGAATACAAAACAAAACAACAACAACTGGAAATTCAAATAACTAGAGTCACTCACTCAAAACATTAAACATTCATTATCCATGTCGGAAAAATGTATTTAAATCCCCTCAGACCCGACAAAACTGTTTCTTACTTTCATACCAACAACTCCATGAAAAATACAGTTCCTCCTTTAATCGCTTCAACAAGACACAGAAAAGGACCGATTGATATAAAGTCACACGTCTTTAAATATCTACAATTGCTCGACTCTCCGGCAGTACTGACATATTACAAATTCAACACTTTGTTCTGGTGCATCTTTACGCAGTCTTTACAAACCACAGAAGCAACAAAAAAAAAAAAAAAAACAAGAGAAGAGAAGACAGAACACGAGGGTATAGTTCTGCTGGAGTCTCCGCTCGGCTTCAGTTTGTACAGAGTTTGTATCGTAAAGCACTGAGGCTTGAGAAGTCGTCTCTGTCTCTGTCCGGTCAGCAGCAGGTCCAAACCCTCCACCTAGATGAAGTATTCCCTCTGGTTCTCACTCGGGCCGCGGTGTGAGCCGGGCTGGCCGCTGAACGCCAGCTCCGGGTTGTCGTCGGGCTTCGCCGTTTTCGCTTCCCGGCTCTGACACGCCCCTTTCCTCCTGTAGAGGACTCGGGCCATCACGGCTAACGCTGACACGGTCACGAAGATCACCACCGCTATCACGCCTGCAGAGCAAACGGCACAAGTCAGTGACAGCGGCTCAGTGGGAGGGTGGCCTTCATTTACTCACACAGTGTTGTTTTCCATCATAGGATCAACTGGAAAAAAACCCCACATTTTTCTTCACATTGAAAATCTAATAAATCAGCCTGAATGAGATGCAAAACACAAAACTGTTAGCGTCATAATTTAATAGAGGCACCCTGGACCATCGACTGTATATAAGAAGTGGACGTAGTCATGGTGATGTCACCCATTGGTTTGTGGACTGATGTTTTGAAGCCTCGAGTTCAGCAATTTCCCTGTCGCCATCTTGGATTACAGCCGTTGCCATGTTGTTTTTTTTCTGCAACTGATGAACAGGAAGTGACCATATTTGGACTGAGGAGGAGTGACGTAGAGACGCCGTATACGTCTCTGGTAAGAGACCTGTCAATCACCGTGTGGCCCCGCCCCTAAAGCATCCCCTGCTTTATGGTGTGTTTGACTCTAAATGGAGCATAATGTACTAAATGAACATCATGCTGTATTGAAGAAGACTGTAAACTAGAGATTGAGACCATAAACTCATGTTTACAATGTTTACTGAGGGAATAAATCAAGAGAGAAGTAGAGTCATTTTAGACTAGACTTCTATACAACCAGAGGAGTCGCCCCCTGGTGGACACTAGAGAGAATGCTTTAATGTTTTTTGTGCCGATTCTTCGTTGCAAACCTGCTCAAGGTCTGGTAAGTTCCCTGGCTTTTCTCAAGTCCTGTTAACAATTCTGGATCCTCTCCGGGACATTAAACATTGTTGTGTTGCAGACATTCCCGCGTATTCTCCTGCAGCTTAGGCTTCAATTTGGGTTTGTTGTCTTGTCACACACATCGCAGCAGGTTAAGAAACAGAAAACATTTCAACTAGAAATTCACATGTTTTCAAAGAGCAGAACCATCTCGAGATAAAGCCCTGGACTCTGACTTCACTTCATTATCGTACAGAAATATAAGCAAAAATAACGAACGAGAGGGGAAGGAGATCTGCGTAACAGCTGCAGTTAATGATGATTGTGAGGTGAAATTTAAAGTGCAACGTCTAAAACTATTTCAAGCTAGAATAAAAAGTAGAGCTTTTAAATGGAGATGCACAGATCAACAGCAGCTGTAAAGAACCCGGCTAATTTCAGACACATTCTGTAGCTGTGTTTAACTCAGTAGCATTCACATAATGACCGTTATGTTTACACGGAAGCTTCATCAATATTATAGTTACATTTGGTATTTTAGTTTGTTTGTGTTTGTTGTTTTCAAATGGGACAGATTAGAACTGCACAACCAAATTGGAGATGAAACATTACATGAAGAAATAACTCCTACTTAAAAGCAACATGGTCAGTTGCCCAACGGGCAGTGAAAAAAAACCCATTAGATTGCTTTCTCTCCATTAGAGGTGCAGCCAGCTCATTCTCTGCAGGCTCGCGGGGCAATTCCAGCTAATAGAAGGTCTCTGCACCGTTGTTAAAAAAGACGTACAGTCGTTGCACTCGGGGAATGAAGTCATTTGTATTCTAATTAGTTGTGGTTTCCTTTGTGTGTCCAGACACAGTCGCCGTGTTTTGAGCGATAACTCGGGGCTTTCGTCCAAACTGCTACGCAGCATGCAAATTTTATGGAAACGTTCCTGCTGGACAACCAATGAATATTTAAAAGACAACGAACTCCACATCACTCAAACATACAACGCGCATTGAGCTTTAATAAAACTCTTGTATCCATTATTTCACTGTCAGGTCTTCAGTGATCAGGTGTGAGTTTTTGAACTGTAACCTAACCGAGCCCTTCTATATCACAAAGGTCCATGGTGGACCGGTCTCTGCTGGAGGATCTGGGTCTGTCCACGGTGAACCGGGTCTCTGCTGGATGATCTGGGTCTGTCCACGGTGAACCGGGTCTCTGCTGGATGATCTGGGTCTGTCCACGGTGGACCGGTCTCTTGCTGGAGGATCTGGGTCTGTCCATGGTGGAACGGGTCTCTGCTGGAGGATCTGGTCTGTCCACGGTGCACCGGTCTCTTGCTGGAGGATCTGGGTCTGTCCACGGTGGACCGGTCTCTGCTGGAGGATCTGGGTCTGTCCACCGTGGACCGGTCTCTGCTGGAGGATCTAGGTCTGTCCACGGTGGACCGGTCTCTTGCTGGAAGATTTGGGTCTGTCCATGGTGGAACGGGTCTCTGCTGGAGGATCTGGTCTGTCCACGGTGCACCGGTCTCTTGCTGGAGGATCTGGGTCTGTCCACAGTGGACCGGTCTCTTGCTGGAGGATCTGGGTCTGTCCACCGTGGACCGGTCTCTGCTGGAGGATCTAGGTCTGTCCACGGTGGACCGGTCTCTTGCTGGAAGATTTGGGTCTGTCCACGGTGGACCGGGTCTCTGCTGGAGGATCTGGGTCTGTCCACGGTGGACCGGTCTCTACTGGAGGATCTGGGTCTGTCCACGGTGGACCGGGTTTCTGCTGGAGGATCTGGGTCTGTCCACGGTGGACCAGGTCTCTGCTGGAGTCTGAGCTGAAGGAGTTTCTGGTGAACCTGCATGTTGTCACCTGATTTCACCAGAATCAGACCCGGTGGCTCCGATTAACCATTAATAATTAATTAATTAATAATAGAAAAAGACCATCTTCTCTCTGATGGTCTCGATTACTGATGTAGGTCATATAGAGGATCAGGATTAAACAGAGACACGGTCACCAGTTAAAAGTTCCTCATAATAACACCCTTGAAAAGGACACTTCCTCTCCTTTATGAGGCCAAACAGCAGGTGCTCAAGACACCTTTGAGATCTATCTGAGACCGTGGCAGCATCACATCATCTCTGCTTGTTTCGCAGACAGTCCCCGTCTCATGATTGAGGATGAGGCCGGCGTTACAGTGAGAAACGCCGCTGCTACAGTACCTCCAATTAGAGCCGAGTCACTCCTGATGGCATTCACCACGGGCTGACCTGTTCCCACTGATCCAGACTGGCCTGCAGCACAGAGACACGAAAGAAAAGAGGCCGGAGGGACGGCGGAGAGGAAAGAACAGAGAGGACAAATGCAGGGGGAATAGCAAGAGTGATGAGGAGGAAAAAGACGAAACGAAGGTGAGCGGATGAGAAGAAAGGAGCAAGGAGGTCATTAGCGACATGAAGAATAAAAAATGAAAAGTACAGCAGAGAGAACGGACACCACAGCACACCTCCACTAAGTTCTCTGTATTGTGACCACGGAGGACCGATATGGCAAAGGAAAGTGAATTAATTGCCTTGTGTTGTGATCATTAACTCGGTGTCATTACGTTATTAGACACCCGAAGGTCCCATTGTGAAGTTTGAGTGGTAGCACCCACACAGATAACCTACGATAACCTCAATAATATTGTTTTTAACGTGAGTCCCGTGAGAAAGTGGGCGCTCCATACTTGTAGGAGTACGCCGGCGATTAGAGAGCCGGGAATTGTTGAGAGAAGAAACATCAACTTGATCAACCTCACACGGCGGCCTCGTATGATATCTCATGAAATGATACTCCTCATTTTGTTGTGCGTTTTTTTTTTCCCTATAAAAGCCTCACATGCATTACAGTCTTTTCAAAAATGAACGTGCCCTCTGACCTGATAGGTGGTGCGTGGTTTCCGCGGCGTAGGGATTGGCTGAAGTGGAGCCACAATTGGACTGGACCAGTGGGCCGGACACGACGACGGGGCTGGTGTCCGGGCGGAGCAGAGCGGCTTTCAGAGGGCTGACGGAGTTAAAGAGGACGCCGGACAGACAGCCTGTGAAACCCAGGGAGGCGAGCGGAGACAGCACCGGGTCCAACTCGCCAGAGTCTGAAGAAGAAAGAAAGACAACGCGGGTACGTCACGAATCCCCCAACGCACACTGGGTATCAATGGCTGAATCAAAGCGTGCCGATAAAAGACAAGCATTACTTTTTGCAGTGGGTTTGCGGTGGCAGTGCTACACCTGGGTGAGGGTATAGTCCCACAGCCTCTCATCTTATTAACAACCTATTTCTTAGTCTCTGTTCAAAAAGAACATAACTAGGTCATGACAAAGTGCATCACAGTGAAGCTGTGTCTCTGTTGCATGTCGGATCTGTCTGAGGCGAACCAGGCAGAAAGAATAGTCTTACCGACTCCCTGGTTTAGGAGGATTTTATTTAATCCAGAGCATCGCTATTTGCTTTTTCCTCCTGCAGACATTTTATCAGAGCACCCTGTGGGCGTTTCTGTCTGTCTTTCTGAGTGAATCAGAGGCAAAGTCTTCATTGTTCAACACTGCGATGAACCTACTGAATATGAAAAAGAGCGAAAGCACTCTATATTGTAGCGCTAATACAGCAATGTTACTCATCCAAAGCGGATGCAATATGTATGAAGTGAAAGAGTCATTAGCAGCATTGAAAGACCCATAACCTCCCAAGAGAACCTCCTCAAAGGCTTTTAAACGCCTGTCCTGTCTGGGAAGTTGAAATCGCTTTGTGTATACTCTGTATGCAAGCACATGAGTTGGCATCAGTACATTTAATTTTTCGTAGGTAATGCTGCGAATGCTGGATGAGACCAAGCCTGCGTGAATAGATTTTCACTGCATCGTTGACCAACAGCTTGCATAAAAACCACAGCGCAAGCTGTGCAAAGTGAGCACTGGCCTTGAAACGGTTGTGTGTTCAGGACAAGTGGCATAATTGTGTCGTAAACAGAGCAATGTTGTGGCAATGCATTGTGGCAACAAAGAAAGCGCTCTCTACATTTATTATGCATGAAATCCTGCATAAGCTGCTACGTGGTAGATTTGTTTTTCTTTGTTTGTGACAAAGAGTCACACGGCCTCGACAGGATTTCTATCCTGTTTATGGCGGTCTCTCGGTTGGTCCCACCACTTAAATATCTCAACAACTAATAAATAGATTTCCATAAAATGTTCTACAGATATCTGTGGTGCCCTTATTTTTCCTCTAGCGCCACCGTGAGTTTGACGTTTGTGGTTTTGAGTGAAATGTCTCAACTGCTTTTGGATGGATTGCTATGACATTTGGCACCAACAATCATGATCCCCAGAGGGTGAATTTTAATAACTTTAAACCCCCATATATTTTTAATCTATCCATCTATCTTGTCATCATCATATCTAAGTTTCAGATTGTCCAATACTTTGTGTTATAACCAAATATCAAGTGGAAACCTCTGGGTCTGAAAAGTGAAGCCAAAATTAAAACCTGCATTCTCTCTAGTGTCCATCAGGGGGCGACTCCTCTGGTTGTATAAAAGTCTAGTCTAAAATGACTCTACTTCTCTCTTGATTTATTCCCTCAGTAAACAGTTTATGGTCTCAATCTCTAGCTTCAAATCTTCTTTAGATTCATTTCGATGTTTTTTCTTTACCTATTATATGGTCTAGACAGCCGTCTTACAGCTGTCCTGGGGATCAAACCATCATGATGAAAGTTTCCATTACCTTATTGCCTGATGAGGCAAAGCCTTTCTGAAATTAGTCTGTCTGAGTGCTCTTCAGTCTGAAAGATCTTGCCTGGGCTTTTGTAGCCGTCTCACTTACCGTGCACCCTGCCAAGCACCAGCGACCGGATGGCATTGAATTCTACATCAGATGTCAGGTTGAAGTCCTCTTTGGTGTTCTGGTCAATCTGAAAGAAAGTAAGATTTCAAACTCAACATTGCTGGATTGCACAACTTAGAGCCAGTTTATCCGAGCCTGTTAAACAAACAAAGCAAAATGATGTAATATATTAAGATGGATAGAAGTTTTGGCTATTGTACCACTAGGACCTAAGATGAGAATTAGAGAGACAGTAAAGGAGACGTCTATCTGTGGTTCATGTTCTCACTCCCAACGCGTCAAATACCGACGCTTAGTAAGTGTCCCTAAGCTTCAAACTGTCATGCTCTAGATTCCTCTCTGGCGTCCGTTTTGGACTTAACAGTACCGCTCAGTTTCCACTCGTTACGTGTCTTTTTAAAATAAACTTTGTCTGCTTACGTTTTCGTAAAAAAAACAGTTTTGGTTAGGTAAAGAGCGTAGTTTACTTTAGCTTGAGAAACGACTTGCCAGTGACAAACAAGTCACGTGATTATCAACTCACGCAACGACTGGAGTGACAAAATATCAATGTTTACATTTAGTTTTAAACAGGACACAGTGGTCTGGACGAAAATCTATGAAAGCCAACGTGTGTCAATTTCCGCTCGTTACATACAGTCTTTTCAAAATAAAGTTCCGTCTTCACAGGAAACAACTTAGTTAGGTTTAGGCAACAACCGGTTTGGAAAAGATCGTCATGTGGGTTAAAACAACTGCGGAAGTGACGTTACTGAAGTACGCGACAAATAAATCAACGTTGACTTCTCGTTTCACACGGGGAACGAGCAGCTGTCTTCTGGGTGAAGGATCGTACGTTGGTACTAGATGTCGAGGGGCACTGACCAACAGTTGGTGTCTAAAGAGTTAGGAGTGAGAGCGAGTGGGTGGTGTTTGTTCGTGGGAACACATTTGAAGGTACAGCGGTGTATCATCAGCATATGAAGTGTAACATTATCACTCAGCAAAGATTATGTCTTTGAATCAGGTGCCCCATTGTTAGTATAATGTGAAAAACAGGGGGATCTAGTGCCCAAAGCTAGAAGAGCAAGTCTTGTTTTAAAGGAAAGAGAAAATAGCACTTTGCAGTTGTTTCCAAGCTGCTAATGTTTGGGTCCACTGTTTTACTGCAGCTCAGGTTTTATTATCTGCTGTTGTTTCCCTGCTGTCTTCTTGTCGCTGAAGTCGACTGACAGAGAAGCTGCTGGGAACACCGGGGTGACTCAGGGTTCAGAGCAGACTGAGAGCGGTGTTATTGTGAGCGTTACCTGCACAGAGACGGCGTCTGCCACTCTGCCGATGACGACGGCGTGAAGCTGTCCGTTGGCGAGGTTTGTCGCCGTGCTCCTCAGGATCTCAGCGTCTTTGCTGCTGTCCAGTCTGTACCTCACCTCCAGCATGTCTGCGCACACAAGTCAACAAGTCAAACACAGGAGGCTGAAAGAGACACAACATGTCTCCCAATGAACAACATGTCTCAAAGAAAATGAGTCCCCAATACTGCCAAAAATGGGATACAGATTCAAGTTAATTTAGATAAATGGGTAATTTCATTGCAAACTATGAATACCATGTAATGTCTGCAGGCTGTGTGGAAGATAAGACATATATAGGAAAGCTTATTTTCCATTTTACAGAGCAAATGCATAGTGCATATTAAAGCATTGCAGAAGTTCATATGAGCATTTCTTGGGAATAATTGTGAATGCATGAAATCCTTCGGCCACGGCAACCAGGAAAGAAGAGTTTCTATGTAAGCTGCAGAGGCTTTTCAATCATGCATTATTTATATTTTTCAGAACCTGCGAATTACGTTTAAAAATAAAAAGACGACAGTGGGCACAGTAGAACTTCAATGCAATTCATGGATTACAAGTTTGTATTAATTTGCTTCATAATTGTTGCACACAAGATAAACCTGCCAATTAAAACGAATGGTACCGTAACACAACAGTTCATATTAAATGCAGATTGTTCACAATTTAATGCCATTACCAGATTCTGTTCCTCTCTCATACTGAGCCACATGTGCTCAGTGGTGCAGTAACAACAGAAACAAGATGAAATAGAGGCATTAATGGCCTAATTTCCTGTGAAAGAATTGGTTACAAGACCTTATAATCTATCTGTATTACATGGCTGACAGTCGAGTTTGTGTATCTGTAATTTAGGAACGGGTTTGTCTGTGATTATACCTGTCTGCCCCTTGGAGTTTGCTGGCATGCCTGGTACTCACATTTCCCAGCACAAGAAGAAATTGATCATTTGGATTCTATGCATAGAAATCAGCGTTAACGCACAAAAGTGAATGAGAACCCTGATATTTGAATAAGCTGCCAAAAAAACAACATCTAACCCTCCATTTTAATACAAGAAAACAATCCATTTACCATAATGTGTTTCATGATATACATTCATGTCGATGTTTGTTTGTCTTCTAGGTTCCATTTTCACTAACGTAGCTTGTGAATTGTTTTGCTTTCAGCTCTGTAATCACTGATGTCAGACGAAGACGCTAACAAGTGGAATCTCACAAAAAGCTCACATGCTCCTGTCACGACGCAACAATAATGTAACTCTAACAAAAGAATAAGAGGGACAGTAATCGTAACTTTTATGTCTCCCTCAGATCCAGATGGATGAAAACTACCAGCATGATCTTTAGAAGATAAGGCTGGCAATGCTTTTCATTGTAAACAAAGACCAAAGCCGATGATTTTCACTGTGGCACTGAAGATCTTTAAAAATGAAGATGCAGATCTTTAAAAATGCCACAAAGTGTTTCATCATCAAAAGGATCCTTTATCAACCCCCCCCCCCCCCCCCCCCCCCCCGCCTCTCGCCGCCTGATTTAACGCTGACGTGAACGGCAGCAGAGGAGACCTGGTTGAAAGAAGCGAGAGAACAGAAAGGAGAATGGAGAAGCCTGACAGGAAGTGTGCTAGAGGAGAAGAGGAGGGAGCTATGGATGATCCATATAGCCACAATGTCTCGACTCTGAGCTCATTATCCGGCGGTAAAGAGGCTTTACAGCATCCCTTTCATGCATCACAACTTAGCAACACAAACATCAAAAGTCAAACGGTTTTTATGTGTCGAAATAGGTTTCTTGCATTTTAATTCAAAGGATCTATAAGCCACCAACACGCTCAAATTAAGGGTGTGAGAAAATACAGCCACACTTCAGTATCGTGATACCGTAGCGATTCCCAAAAACACATTTTTAAGTCATAGATTACATGCAAATATTCATGTTTGCAGTAAAAGTGGAGATGTTCCGATGTCATTATTTCCCTTCCAAATATCGAATCTGATACCTGAACTTGTGTATCGACAAATACGGAGTACCGATCCAATAACAGTGCGTTAAAAACTATATTTGTATGTAACTTTGTTCCGTGTGGAAGTGATATGATTGCTATCATTGTTGTGTGACCTGGCTCAGGCTAAACAAATACAAGGAGAGAATGAATGATGTGAACTTTCTTTTGTTTTTCTAGTCTGAAAAAGAACATAAATAAATAATCATCATCGATTTCGGACGCAGCGATATACAACAAATGTAGTGTTGTTAAGTTGGATGTTACGGGTTAAGGGTGATGAAAGCAAATACAGTTTCACTGTCCTGATTGCATTGAAAAAAGTAAACTTTTTAATATGATACGCATATGATGGTGCATTCTTCATACTATGATAGATATCCTAAAATAAGATTTTTTTTTAAAAAATGGCAAAATTTTGCCTCGCTTGTATCATGATAACTATCCTACAGTCAGATACTTGCCAAAACACAGCCTTAAATAAATTGTGAAAATTAAAAACCATAATTGTGACAGCTCCATGAATACTGAAGTACATACGAGAGAAAGTAAAACAGAAGAAGAAACAAAAGCTCTCAGACTGGAGAGACAGAGATTAACCTCATGGCGACGATGATAAAATAAACAAACGGTCAGCATCGAGAGAGAATGAAAACACAAGGTAGGAGGGTCCCACCGTGCTTGTTGAGCAGCAGAGCCAGGTACTCTCTGCGGTAGGAGCCCACGTAGAGGAGCAGAGCGGGACCCTGGCTGGTCCTGAAGCTCAGGGAGACGTTCTCCGCTCTCAGGTTCACGTCGGGCCGGATGGAGGAGGAGGACAGGGAGCCGCCGGTGCTGCTCCCGTTCGGCTCGCTCGACGGCGGCTCACTGAAGGTGAAGCTGACGGATGTTCCCGACTTGAAGCTGGCTGAAACCTCTGCGGCGGGGGAGGAGTGAGGAGGATAATGTCAATTATAATTTTTTGTAATTACGGCTGTTAAAAGTTTGGTTTACGGCTTCTTTTTGCCTTGCAGAGACAGCATGGTTCACATTTAAACATAAGTACGTCTTCGTTAAGAACTAATCCTGCAGGGGGACAGTAGCGGTGATTCGTACACTGTCTGCGGCGCTGACAACCCCTAATTAATTGAGCTCGCGGTGCCACCAGGAAACCACCTGGCAGGTGAAAAGAACAATGCAAAACGTGGCTGCTAATTATACCGCCGCCGTGTATCAGGGCTGTGATTTCCGTCGCAGATAGCGCTCCGACAGAAAACACAGCTGGGTCGTTAATTATTGCATAAATATGAGGCTGTGTTGCCGCGCCGGCGCGATGACTCAATGCTCCCGTGATAACTTAAGTACAAGGAGTGCGGGTGTGTGTGGTCTCATGAGAACTCCACGGGAACAATGTGACAATGTTGAGACAAATTTGCACACGGCTCTTATACTTTAGCGTAATACAATTAAAAGAAAAAAGGCAAATTATTAGTGGCTTTCTGCACTAAATAGACAGTGATGTTAAACAAAGTGAGAGCATTTTATCGCAGTATATTAATCTTAGTGTTCGCCATCAGCATAGGAAAACATTTTAAGTACAGACTTATGTTGAGCTACAATATGAATGAGAAAGAAGAAGAAGAAAAAGGTCAAAACAAGAGGAATTATCAGCCAACCACAGACTTCACTAATGGCCTCAAGATAAGTTCAGCTGCTGGTGTGATGCTTCTGTGCCGCACCTCTGTCGCAGAAGGCTCCGGTGTAAGCGGACGAGCCGCAGTCGCAGGCGAAGCTGTTGGGCCTCTCCGAGCAGCGCCCCCGGTTCCGGCAGAGCGAGCCGTAGCTGCTGCAGTGGCCCGGACATCCCGCCTGAACCCCGGGGGTGATCCTCGCTCTCTCCTCCAGGTCCAGGGTGACGCCGTTCAGCTGCAGAGAGCGGATGCAACCCCGAAAGCCCTTCTGCCTGGAGGCCGTGCCGCCTGGAGAGACACACGCGCACACACACACACACACACACACACACACACACACACACACACACACACACACACACACACACACACACACACACACACACACACACACACAGCGTCTACTTCAGCGGTTTTCTATTTTACCCCTTCTTCATGAAGCTCGTTTTTTGTCCAACCAACAGCCCAAAATCTCAAAACACAACGATACAAAAGAAAGAATTTATATGACAAGTAGATGAAAAAGCATTTTTTGGATGACATCATTGTGAAATGTTCTGTGAGGTGTGGGTTAGCGGCTCATTATAGGACCAAACCTGTGCGTTTGCACGTTTAAGCTTCAAGTCATGACTACTATTATGTTACCGTCGATCATTTTTCAAAGCTTAGTGCATTTGTCTTGCTTTTTTTTTTTTACGTATTTCCATACTTCCCAGGCAGCCATTGACTTCCATTCATTTCTGAATGATGCAAGAAACAACCATGAAACTTTCTTCTGTCATTATTATTTTCTTTGCTTTTCAAAGTTCCTTTATATTGTTGCATGGAAACGCAGCTCGAGCGCAGATTGATTCGGGAGGTCGACGCAGACTTGATATCTTAACAGCTGAACACTTCTGCACCTCGGGAAACAAAGATTTGTCAACACCCTCCTACTGAATTTTTTAAAATGACGAGCTGATGAAACATAGTGAAACACAAGCTGGCAGGTGAAAAATTCAAGGTGTTGACTTTTAACTGGCGGTGAGCAACGTGCTGATTGTTCATATCTGGGAAGCTGGCGAGCTGTCAATCTGTTCTGCCAACGCTTCTTCTTTCGAGGGGCGGAATTTAAACTCCGAAAGTTATCGTTTTCCAACATTTCGCATTACAACCTCCAACCGTCCTCCGAGTTCAGCCTCCGCAAAGTTATAATTGTGTTCAGAAGTGCCAAACTGGCAACCTGAAGACCGTTATGATGAGATAAACAGCTTTCCAGGACCGCAGAGTTGATGAGGTTCACATCAGGAGCCGGAGGTTTCATCACGGAGCTGTCAGGGCAGGGACCACCTCAACTAATGGACTGGGTTCAAACACTGTACCAAGGTTACTGCAAGGAAACTGACCACAACAAACACAAGCTTCCACTGCAGCGTCCTTGGGATTACTTCTATCAAGTTGTATGGATTTCCTCTCAGTCTATTAAGCGTAAATGAAGGTATTACTGCCATAAACTCAACCTGTACGCCTTGCCAAAACATTCTCACCCCACCTTCCAAAGTCAGTGGACTTAAGCTTCAAACCAGGACGCTCTGGGTGGCACTCAGTCTTGGACGTGTCCGGGACGGCGTGTCAGTTTCCACACGTTACAATGAAGCGCCTTGCTAAAAATAAAAAAAATGTACAACTCTATGTTGTACTTTGTAGATATCCCAGGAAATCATTTCGTATGTGATCCACGTAATCATGAACCAGGAAGTATAAAGGCTGTAAAAAAAAAACCCCACATAGGGCGGGTGGAAGTAAAGGTGGATGGGTCCAAGAAAACAACGATCTTTTCCTAAACTTAACCAAGTACTTCTGTCGCTTAATCCTAACTAACTTGTTTCCTGTGAAGACGGGAGTTTATTTTGAAAAGACGTCACGCATGTAACGTCCCTGACCCCCGAATAATAACCAGAGACAGCGTCGCAATTCATTCCCTTGTACGGGTGTGAACCCGGGATGGAAAGTTTTTCCAGAAAGTTTTAGTTTCCGTCCCTAACCGGATTACTTCAGGAGGCCGCCAGCCTCTCTGGGGTCAATCAGATATTTTTGTGTGGGTGAAAGAGAAGGAACGGAGTAAACAGAGACAGAGAATAGTCTCTGCGATACTGACAGATATCACTTCTCATGGAAGTCTGAAATGGAGGAAAGGTTTGTGAAAAAAAAACGTCTGATGTACGGATAAAAAGATGCGGTGTGTCTCCTTTGCATTCAAAGTGTGCGTGTGTGCGTGTGTGTGTGCGTGTGTGTGTGTGCGTGTGTGTGTGTGTGTGTGTGTGTGTGTGTGTGTGTGTGTGTGCGTGTGTGTGCGTGTGTGTGTGTGCGTGTAGCTGCTGCACACACCGACCTATAAATAACTGGCTGTTGAGCTGCAGGTGGCTGTGCCCGTCAGCAGGAGCCTCCCGCGTGGCGGCGGGGAGCTCGTCGAGGCGGAGCGACGCCTCCTTAACGTTGCGCTCGGCTCGAACGCGGTGCCACCTGTCGTCGTTGAGCGGCGAGCCGGACGCCACGCGGACCTCCAACGGACCGTTGCCCACGTCGAAGGAGAACAGGACCTCGGTGGAAGCTGAGTCGGGAGAGGGAGACAATCGAGACGTCGTTCATCAAAGCCCCTGATGAGCAAACGCTCTTCCTGTTCCTCACTTGTTCCAACAGCTGTTTCTTTAGGGGTTCAAATCAATTGCTGTGGCTGTTGTTTTTATCATTAACTACATTTGGGAAGCAAAACCTTCAAACTGAGAAAGATTGAGAGAAATGAAATCTCATTGACTGCAGGACTTTTCATCTTCTCAAACCCTCTCTCGTGTTGCTTGTTCTCTCGCTGAAGCCTTTATTCCCTGCAACAGTTACACCATCTGCGCAGCTCAGAAGGCGAAATGTCATTGAAAAGAAACGCATGGCTGAAGTGATGCGAACAAACACAGACACACCGGCTCGCAGAGATGCCGACGCCAGAGAGCTATCGTCATAGCAACCGGTTACAATAATAACTCCTGGGCATCTGAACCGCTGCTGCAAAGACAAGTGTGGGTTTACAGCAACCGTCTGTTTGATGTCCAGATGCATTCAGTGTGCTTTCATGCTTGAAGTAGCCAAATAACTGCAGCAACTAAGTATATATATATATATATATATATATATATATATATATATATATATATATATATATATATATATACGTATATATATATACGTATATATATATGTGTATGTTTTGTGATACACAAACACGATTAACAAGTCGCAATTTGTGAGTAATTTATGTTTAAAAAAAACAAACTTTTACAATCCAGAAGCAACTACTAATTAATTTGTTAGACAAAAATAAAACAATTCTACAAATAAACACGATTCAACTTAAATACATATCAGTACTTCAGCACTTCAACGCATGTATTTGTGGATCGGAGGCTAATAACATACTCAGACTCCACACACAAATGTATTTAGTGTGTCAGATGAATATTTATCCCAAATGTTTTTTGTGTATTTCGACATGAAATTCGTTCAAATTGGTGTTTGTTTGTTTGTGGATTGGAAAATGCATTTGTGAACATCATAACGTGGATTATGATGAAACACACATTTGTCTCATGCGTCTTCACTAAAACGTCCTTACTTCCTCTTGAAAACATGAGAGAAAGTTTAGTATAGTAAAGGTATAGCAACTGACATAAAAACTATAATTCCGGGTGTGAAGAATCCCTTTAAACCTGATTTCTCGCACAGCTTCTTGAGTGGATTTATATGGATATTAAAGCGATCATAATTAGTTACCTGTCGACATCAGTGGATTAGTATTCTGGAGCTGTTGTCTTAAAGAACAGCTACACCGGCACACACTCTGTGAACTACCATAAAGTGTTACAGTACCATGAATCCGCTACAATGCAATGACACACAGAACTATAAACTCCGGTGGTTATAAAGGAAATGTATCGCAGCGGAGTAGAACGATGTCACCGCAGTAATTTCCCAGAGGAGGAAAAACAAATGGCGGCGTCGCTGGAAAGTCATTTTTTTTCTTTTCTTTTTAAGGGAAGAGAGACGTTCTGAGGGTGGAGGCAGGACTGTCACCTCCAGCTGAGGTCAATCCAGGTGAAACGTTAACTCCCGGGGATGATCCTTCCCGCTCACATCTAAGCGAAAGCGCGGATTAGACTTCTAACCGGGAAAGGGTTTGTTTTTTTAACTTACAGCCCAGTTCGATCCGAATGAAGTCTTTGATGCCCAAGTTTTCCAGGAAGACGCCGGAGGATGAAGTGGTTTTAAACAGGAAGGAGATGTCGGCGCTCAGCTCTCCGTGGAATGTGGGAAAGTGGAGGTACGACGTCTCCTTGTCGAAAAATGCAGCGTTCCAGACGTTTTCTGCAAATAAGCGAAAAACCTATCAATCGTGGTTTTGCAAATTCAATCCCTCACCAATCAAAGGCCACTACACACACACACACACACACACACACACACACACACACACACACACACACACATATGCTTCATTTAAAAAAAAGCATGTACAAGGTGAGCATTGAGGGCTCTGGACTTGACTTACTGTCTCCATGACAAAGGAGAGGCCCGACCCTGTAGGCGCTTTCTGAGCCGGGCCTCTGGACGTCACCCAGCACCAGAGATCTGACAGGAAGGGTCTCCTTATGGGTCAGCAGGCCCGAGTCATTAGCCCTGGACAGTAGGGAAAAGACACCAAGAGGAAGAAGAAGATAGAAGAAGAAGAAGCTGCATTTAAAACCAAAGACTAGAGGGGGAAAAAGATGAACTTTCAACGCGAGCAAGGGAGGAGAGATAAGAGGAAAGGAGATGATCGGGGAGCAAAAAGGAAAATTCATGATCACTCTTATCACTCTTACGTTATCCGTCTACCTATCCGTCCATTTGATATAGTAGTCTCATGAATAATATCAGCATGATCCTGTCTCTATTCGTGTTGATATAAGTAAATCACACGGTACCATTCGGTGCGGTCAGCGTCACAGTTGCAGTAGTGTTTGGGGTCCACACAGTTCTCCTGCAGGCCACAGGAACACTGCTGGCTGCCTGGTGGAGCTCCGCCCCAATACGTCTGCACCTGTCCTGCACCTGGACCTCCCACCCACCAGCTGAGCAGAGGGCCGTCTGCAACACAGCAATAAGAGGAGACGGTCCTTTATTATTGTTCCTCATGTGAAAGATCTTTTCCTAAACCTAACTAGGTAGTTTTGTTGCCTAAACCTGAGTAAGTATTTCAGGATCTCTTCCTAAATTGAACCAAGCTAACTTGTGTTAGGTTAGGTTGCGGCTGAAGTGAAGAGAAGAGACGCAGTTCTTGGATTAGCAACCAGCGGGACGTGTTTTAGGATAACAGAACATCTTGGCAGGACAATCGGCTCTTCAGGTGTTTATCGTACTCGGCCAAGTTTCCTGACGCCATCGTCCTTCCTTCTAGGAATGCTGGCTCCGATATTTCTCGGAAATATCTGTTATGAAACCTGGTTTAAGTATAGTTATATGATGTTTTTCTTCAACACTTGCGTAAAGTCATGGCACTTCTGAAGTTATTTTAACCCAAACAACGATCTTTTCCCGAAACCTAACCAAGTAGTTGTGTTGCCTAAACCTAACAACTAAGTTGTTTCCTGTGAAGACAGAAGTTTATTTTGAAAAGGCTGTAACCATGAAACGAGCGGAAATTGACACGTGTCAATTTCTTTACCCGGTGTGTTGAGGAGGCGGGACTTCCTGCAGAGGTAGGTCAGTTCCTGCTCGCAGTGCTCCGATTGGCTAACGACGGCCGCCAGCTGCTCCTCCTCGGACGCGTATTCAAAGTGAGCCGAGTGCTGGTCCTTCCCCGGCGCCGGCCGGACTCTGGTCAGACCCGTGTTGTTGTGCTGGATCACCATCCAGGTTTTGTCCTCTGGCGGAGAGAGAGAGAGAGAGACAGCAGGAAGGAAATATAAAAGCATGTTTTTTATTTTTATTTTTCTCTTCTAGTTCTAGAGGCAGGATGAAAGAGGACAGCAGGCTGTGTTCTTGATGTGCGTGTCGGCTACCTGTCATGTTGCAGTACATCAGCTGTGGTCTGATGGGTCCGCTGCCATCCACGTCAATGTAATAATAGCCCGACGTGTTGCCTTTGTGTTTGTACGCCTCACAGGACTGCTCGTATATCGCTGAGGAGAGAGAGAGAGAGACACGGCATCATCATAAACATCACAGGCATTCCTTGTTTTTGTCTGCTATTGGTTGAGAAACAGCCCAGTGGCCAGGGGGAAAAAAAAAAGTTGGCTTTTTACATTTTTTTTGCAAACCAAAGATACGTTAAGTATGGAATTATTTTAATTCGGGTTGGCAAAATGATTAAGCGAGACACGCAGTAGTACATGGAGCGCTCGTTAATTAAAGTTACGTGGGATAATAACGAATAATAAAGAGCAAAAGAGTCCACTAATTGGTCGATGCGTCAAACAAACGTAGGACTTTCACCCAGCAGGCCACTGTTTGTGTCCCCTGTGAGATCAAGAGTAAACATTGACTTTACGCAATACGTTACATAATGTTACTTAAGAGGGTCCCCTGGCAGTTATTTATGGGAGCTTGTTATGTTGTCAAGGTTGTTACGTTTTGTTGTTATTATTTTAACACAAATCATTTGATGCCTAAACCAATAAACGTCAGCCATGTGCGTTTCTGCGAGCGTGATATGGGGCTGATATGAAAGTTATTCGTGAAACCTACATTTCTGAACAAACATGCTTCATCAAAGGGATAACATGGCAAACCTTTCTCTATAGAATCAGATTAATGAAGAGTCTCTTTTCCTGTTTAACCTTTCTCGCTGTCTTTATCTTCCTCCCTCGCTCCCACGCCTCTAAATCTGGCCTTGCGTCGACTGAGGCGTCTCGATGCTCACACAGCGGTGATTGCGGGGGGGGGGTGGAAAAAAAGCCTGACCTTCTGCCACAACTGCAGGGACTTCAACTTTAAAAGCAGCAGATTGTCTCATTAAAAGAAACGTGTGAACAAGTGCAAACGTACACATGTACACACACACACACACACGGAGTGCGTGCTGTTAGTGTGTGTGTGTGTGTGTGTGTGTGTGTGTGTGTGTGTGTGTGACCTTTAACAAAGCTTCGCGGCCTTACAGCTGTGACAGGTGGCTCCGTTGTAGCCGGTGCCGGAGCAGTTGCAGTGGAAGGTGCTCCATGATTGAGTGCAGCTGCCTCCATGTTCACAGTGACTCTGAGAACACCTGAGAGACACACACACAGAGAGAGAGAGAGAGAGAGAGAGAGAGAGAGAGAGAGAGAGAGAGAGAGAGAGAGAGAGAGAGACACACTTTAAGACATTCAGACCAAAGTTTAACGCCAGCGTTCAGATGAGCCTCGTGTTATTGTAAGGAGCTCGGTGTAAGGTTTTCCCTGGTGATAAAAAAAACATCCACTTAAAGTTTTCCTCTTTATGTCGAAACTGAACCGAGATCACGGAAGATAAAAGTAAATGCATTTGTTCATTCACCGGCCTAATCTTAATACCTTTGCTCTGCACCGAATTCAATATCTACACACTTCTTTGAGGCTGCGCCGCCTCATTTATCACCGGAATAAAAGGCAACGTTACAACTTTGATCTAATGTGTTTTTAATAGTTTTTGGACAACAACAGAGTCACGCATAGCACAAAGGCAAAAGCAACACCGAGCTATACGTAGACAGACTTCTCCAGGAATTTGTTAATAATAATAATACAACCTGCTTCTAAACGTTTGGTACATTCAGCCTGCATGAATATATGGATTGACAAGGAAACTGTAGACAGGAGGACTTCATCAGAAATGCTCTTCTTTTCATCCTTCCTTCCTTCCTTCCTTTACTCTTCCGGTGCAGGATGAGCTATGGGTGAGTAGATGTTCTTCTTTGTTGTTCTGGAGTAGGATCAGGGATTTACATCTGTGGCAATGTAATTGTTTTCTCTCATATGTTGGAAAATTGCGCACCGACTGTAACGCGCCCGTGAGATCGATCGCTGTCCGTGGTTCCGATCCCAGGCTGGTTTGCAAGATGGTCCACGAATCCTCGTTTTTATACGATATGATATGATATATCTCGCAAAAAGTTATTCCTCATTTTTTGTGTTTTTTTTTGTTTTTTTTTGCTAAAGTCCAGCGACAGGTGTCAATTTCCGCTCGTCAGAATGCAAGTAATGTGAATTTAAGTGTGTGTGTGTGTGTGTGTGTGTGTGTGTGTGTGTGAGAGCTCAAGATGTGCTCCAGGGCCAAACACAATTATGTCACGCTGCTCTTCTCACAGCAGCAGTCAGTCCCCTGGAGTGCATGTGTGTAAGTCAGTGTGTGTGTGTGTGAAGCAGTGTGAAGTGTATGTGCTCAGAAACGTAGCGCTACAATAATAACAAGGCGCTCCGACGACGTTCCTGTCATCGCTCTAACAAAACTTAATGGAGCGGAGCTTTGTAAACAGCGCACGCACGTTCAGGTGAAGATGTCATATTTTGCTTCTCTTCTGTGGACGCGTCTTGATAGCAGCTTTTGTGTTTGTGAGAATGACTTCATCTGATTGGAAAAAATAGTCCTGGCGTTATTATTTTGTCCTCCAACTTCTCACAACTTTCGAGCGTGAACTGTGGCATCCAAACACACAAGTTTGAGCGAGCTCTGCTGTTTTTAATTTGGACTTTCGGTGTCAGGACCGAGCCGCGAGCAAAACAAGGAAGTGAAAACAAAAGAAAGAACGGAGGAATTAGGACAGGAAGATGCTGCAGAGAGAGAGAGAGAGAGAGAGAGAGAGAGAGTGAGAGAGAGAAATCCAGGAAGAGGAATTAAGGTTGAGAGATGGATCGACGGAGAGGAAGGAGCGAGGGAGCGACAAAGGGGATGAAAGTTGGGATGAATGGAGCTCAGCGGCGACTGGGTAAACATGTTTGGAAGGAGAAATGAGGTCAGCGAATTGTGACTGCAGAGAGACAGAAAGAGAAAGAGAGCGGGCGAGCAGCATGTATTTTTAATCTGTTAGTCTGGGAAACTCACTGTTGGGGAAAAAAAAAAAAAAAAGCCTGACTCAGCAGGGTTGTCAGATGGTTAAGTTTGGTTTTTAGCACCGATTTCTTTGCTTTTCCTTTTTACCTTTGTGCTTTTAAATGCATGCATTTTAAATTCAGGCAGTTCCATTGTTCATTGTCCATTGCTTGGCTTATCTGCACATATGCATACGCACATCTTGCAGAAAGTCTTTTTCTCCCGCCCCGAGTTCTCCGATAAGTTCGGCGAGCGTGTGATCAGTCGAGCTGCGCTTATTTTCAGGGAAGCACACCGTGGGCTGGAGGTGAGGGGTTGGAAGAAGTGTAAATCAATTCTTCAAGTTGGCATTTAATTGAAACTTGCTCTAAACGGCTCTAAAATTCTTCAACAGTTAAATATTTAAAGCAACGCACCAGGCTGCAAATGCCTTTTATCGCTATTTACGTCTAAAACGTTCACGTTAAGGCCTTTTTTCCCCCCCGTTCTAACCTTTCACAATAAAAGCCCTAGACGTTTAATATTCACAGGTGAGTATTTAGCATTTTCGTGTCGTTCATTCGTCACGCTCCAGGTGTGTAAAGGCCTCTAATCGCAAATAGAAGCATAAACAGTCAAAAATAGAAATAAGGTGGCAGCGGCTTCATTTGTTGAAGTGTTTTTAATCTAAATTAATCTAAAATACCTGAGGGCGTTTGGTGTTTCTAATCTCAGTTCCTGGAGATCCCCCTCACAACATAGTGCTAGCTGTTATATCATAGCACTTTAAAACTGGTTTTCCCCCCAAGGGTATAGTCGGCCTCCAAGAGCACTGGAGTCCAGAACATAAAAACAACAATCAACATAAGCAGGATGGCGATAATGATGATGATCATCTGGCAACAACAATCAGAACAGCAGAAACGCAGAAAGGGAACGGGGCAAAGAAGAAGAACTTAAATCTGACAATGCTCTTCCTCCACCGACAGAACAATACATCCCAGAATTCTTCCCAAACTTAATCCCACACTGAGCCAACCGACTCTGGAGCCGCTTCTCACAAATAAATCACATTTCGAAGAAAGCAAAAACCACATTTCAGCGGAGAGAGAGAGGAAGCTACTGTATACCGCACGCCTCATACCGGTGCTGGATGGACGAAACAATAACGGGATCGGAGACTGTTGTCACAATTCCCTCTGTTTCCAATCTACTGCTGTCTAATAATCCGTGTGTAACCCTATTTCACAGGAAACCAGTCGCAGAGCTTTAAGAAGGATTAACTGGGGTTCGTGAGAGCGATGCTCTTTTTTCCGAGGACGCTTTCTGACACACACAATTCGTTGGTACATACAAAAACCAAACTTTCCCTGGATAAATAAAGTTAAGAGCCAATTTAGCACGTAGCATATCCTTTGCCAAACAAATGGTGCTTTTTTTTTTGGGGGGGTCTGACCTGTCGATGATGCCGCACATGTCGATCTGGAGGTGACTGTAGTTTCCCATCAGCCTCTGCTGCACCGGGATCAAGTCCACCGGCTGGTTGTGCACAGTCAGCAGGCGCATGCAGCCCTGGAAAGCCTTGAAGGGGTTCATGCAGTCCTGGCTGCTCCCTTCAGCGGGGCAACCTGCACACGAGGGGAGGAGGCGAACAGAGGGGGAACCGTGAATTTTAAAAGTCTGCAATAACGGAAATCAGAGGATTGATCGCTTGGATTCATTTATTTATCCCCCCTTTGCTTACCGCCGAAGAAAAGTTGACCTCCCGTGGTAATGAGGAACGGAGGACTGGCGTGAGCCGTGGCTCCTTCGCCTCCGTCCACGGAGACCGTCAGATGTCCTCGTCTGGAGATCAGCTCCACGGAGTGCCACTGACCGTCATTCAGAGCTGAGCCTGAGGACGCACACACACACACACACACACACACACACCGTACAGTATAGAGAGACGCACGTGTTGACCGTCTTGATTTTAATTTCATGAAGGTTAAGAACAGAATTGAAGTCATTCGCTTATTGATCAGGGTGAGAGGTCAAGCTCAGCTACCGATCGATGCTGTTCAAAGACTCAAAGACTTTACAGCGAGACGGTGGGATGGATCTTTCAGCTTTCAGGTTTTAAGATTGACGTTTTATTTCATACTTTCTGTGTGCAAACGTGTGTTTATTTTTCCTGTCAGCGTCGTCGTGTCTTATGATGACTATATAAAGTAACCAGTATCGTGCCAAGAGTTCAGCTTCCTGCAGAAAAAAAAGCCACTGACAGAAACAAAAACAAATTGCATCCTTTCAAAATAAAGTCAGTTTCTGCTCCGGTGCATCTGTGCTGTGAATATTGGAATGTTATCTGGACCGTGAGGAGATAAGCCTCTCACAATCAATTATCTTTTCAAAAATTACTTCTTAAAACAAATTTTTACAGACTGGTTTTATGTGATGTCGTCATTTTATTTAAGTTTTTTATTTTCTATTATTTATTCCATTGATTTATATTGTCATCTACTTAAGTTTGCTTTGCTCTTGTTGGGCTTTCTGCTGTTATACTGCCTTGTTTTATTTATTTATTTCTATTTTTATTTATTTATTCATGTATTTTTTAAATGGAGACCCTCGAGGCGAGGACACAAAGGTTCAAAGTTGGAGCTTTGGGGTCACACTGACCCGCGTTGAGCTCCAGCGGCGCCCTGCCGGACTTGTGGATCTGCAGGTGGACCCTGGCTTTGCTCAGGTACAGCCACACCGCACCCTCTCGCTTCGGGAGGTCGAAGGTCAGCAGCAGCCCCGCCTTGTTCCACGTCCGAAACTGAAGCCCCACCGACGTGCCCGTCGGCGACGACGCCTCTGTCGCCCGTGGCAACCGGAGGAAGCTCTGGGGGCTGGTGAACGTCATGGCAACGAAAACGGGTTCGGCGCACGAAAAGGTCACAGTGCCCTGAGGTGGATGAGAGAGAGAGAGAGAGAGAGAGAGAGAGAGAGAGAGAGAGAGAGAGAGAAGTTAATACAGCAAAAGAGGGAAAACACGATAACGCATGAATTTGAATTAATTTCCAGGGCGGCGTGGCGGCGCCCCGATGCACATAGATCTCATCAGCGAGTCTCCTTAAAGAGCATCGCCGTATTACCATAATGATAATAGCCAGGCTTAGAATAAGCACCAGGAGATCAGACTGAAGGCACCAGCAGCTTTCTAAGGTCACAGAGGAGGTGTGAGGGAGCAGTAGAGGTGAGAGACAGAGGAGCAGAGAGGAAGGGACCGGGAGCAGTTGGCCATCTCCGTATGCAGACTCGTGGTTTTGAGAAGTGGTAGTTGCAGTTTAAGTCCAGGGTCGGGGCAGCAGCAGTGATGTGTTACATCCCAGGTTCCCCACTGGGTTTCTATTTTCAGCACAGACACTTGATCAAATCCGAAAGCTCTTTGCGGGGAAGTTAAAGCGAAGAAGTGCTGCATGAGGTTCGGCGGTGTTGTGCCTTTCGCTTGACAGACACACACACACACACACACACACACACACACACACACACACACACACACACACACACACACACACACACACACACACATTTAATCTCATTCAAAGTGAGGAGATATTTGACCAACTTCTTCAAACTCTAATAAGCGCGCTTGAAATAACATTTTTACTTTTTCACCGATTACATTTCAGACATATATATTGTCCACTTAACTTTCCACTTTCATCTTATATTAATTTATTATGATCATGATACTGCTCATTTCCAGACGCTTGGTCTGGAAAGTCTGAAAGTCAGTGTGCAAAGTGCTTCAAACTATGACGCTCTACGTTCCCCCTCTAACGTCATTTTTGGACGTGTTAGGAACGGCGTGACAGTTTCCACCCAATGCAGAAGTGTCTTTAAACTTTCTTGAAGCATTTTCTCTAGTGTCCATCAGGGGGCGACTCCTCTGGTTGTATAGAAGTCTAGTCTAAAATGACTCTACTTCTCTCTTGATTTATTCCCTCAGTAAACATTGTAAACATGAGTTTATGGTCTCAATCTCTAGTTTACAGTCTTCTTCAATACAGCATGATGTTCATTTAGTACATTATGCTCCATTTAGAGTCAAACAGACCATAAAGCAGGGGATGCTTTAGGGCGGGGCTACTTTGATTGACAGGTCGCTACCGCTACTGGGAGACGTATACGGCGTCTCTCCGTCACTCCTCCACATTCCAAATATGGTAACTTCCGTTCATCGGTTGCAAAAAAGTTAATATGGCGTCGGCCATAATCCAAGATGGCGATGGCGAAATTGCCGAACTCGAGGCTTCAAAACGTCACGACGACTACATCCACTTCTTATATAGTTTATGGTTTCCACATGCATGGTGCCTTTTCAAAAATAAACTTCCAGCACATGTTTACTTAGTTCTTTAGGTTTACTTACGCAACAGAACTACTTGGTTAGGCTTCGAACAAGATTGTGGTTTGGGTTCAAATTTGTAATTTGTGTATATTTTACCCAAACGACCATCTTTTCCGAAACGAAAAGTGCGTAGTTACCTTTCGTGAGATATCTTACAAATTGTTGCACAAGGGTACGTTGATCAGATACACCGGTGCATCCAAAGGAAGGGCTCCAGTGGCATCCACCAACCAGCAGACTGCACATCATAGCGTGTCGACGGCGCACGTGTCGAAAACATACAAACACACTCACAAAAAACGTTTTTCATTCGCAGCCAGTTTACCTTCACAGTGACCCGCTGGTCTTTCTTCTTAGCGAGGTCTACCAGGTTCACGCCGTTGTAAACCAGGTTTTCCAAACAGCCGTGGAAATTTCTGTTTAACCCGACTGACCTCCGAGAGCCGAGGCCGTGGTCTGCTCCCACACTCATCTGTACGGGGGGAAACACGACCAATATGAAACGATACAACGTGAGCAGGTGTTACTGTAAGTGTTTTTTTATTCCAACACCTATGCAGACACCTACCTGGTCGTGATCCCAGTGGGTGAGTCTTGGTGGGATCTGCACCCACAGTGTGCTCTTGTCCACGGTGAGGTTGAGGTGAGTGCTGTGATGCTCCACGGCGACGTGGTGCCAGTGTTGGTCGTCTAACAGGTTGCCCAGAGACACGAGATGCTGGCTGTCGGGAGACGAACTCCGGCCTGCAGCGCAGGAGGAAGAGTGAGACAACGAAGAGGATGAGGAGAAAGTGGATATTGTGAATTTGGTTTTTTTAAGGGGAGATGGTCAAAAACTTTGTTTTTCATGGTTGTTTTTGAGATTTTGCTTTGAAAACATGTCTTCTATCAGACTAGTGGAAAGAAATTTAGGTTTTTATTTTACTATTTGTGTCTTTAGATTTCGCCTAAATTCATCAAAAGGTACCATTACATAATCTCTCATTTGCATATACAAACATAATTTCTCTTTGAAGAAGAAAATAAGTTAGCACCATAAGCAGTTCTAGCTTACTTTACTACAGCATTAAAAGGAACTCTGAGGTCTTTGAGATATGTGCGATGCACTTCGAGTGCCCAGTGCCCAGGTTAAATGGTGCCACTTCATCCAGCAATGTGGTGTGATGTTCATTAAATGACTGTATCACAAATTCAACATCATAAGAAGTCAAGGAAAGAATTCTACACTCATGTTCTGTCTCCTCTCTCTCTCTCTCTCTCTCTCTCTCTCTCTCTCTCTCTCTCTCTCTAGGAACACATTTGTGCACCGTATCCCAGCTCCCTCCTCATGAACTGGCAGTGACTGCAGCTCTCTGGGTCTCTAAATTGGAACAGATTCCAGTTGGAGATCACATCTCAGCACAAGATAGGTGATAACACACGATCAACGCTAAAAGGAGCAGACAAAGAGGCAGAACGGCGTAAACAAATACAAAGGAAATGCTGCTGGTTCTGTGATCCTCCCTAAAGCGTTGGCAGAGTCTCTGCCCAGAGAAAGAGGTGAAGACGGAGCTAAATGCACTCGGTCATTAAATATGAATTAGATATTGTTTGAAACGTTGTCTGTGTGGGGGGAAAAAAGGAGTCAAGTGAAAGGGAGACAGTGAGAGACCGAGACAGAGTCAAATGTGTTCAGTCATCAATCATCATTGATCTGTCAGACGGATACTTGGCATGGCATGGGAGAGACTAGAGAGAGGGAAGGAAAGAGTGAGGTGTAGTTAATCATCATTGATCAGCAGACTGATGTTGGCACGTGTCAGAGAGAGAGAGAGAGAGAGAGAGAGAGAGAGAGAGAGAGAGAAACTGGGAAATGAAGGCAAAGTCAAATGTATTTAGTCATTAATGATTCACATACTGGTCTTTTATTGCAACCCTGTCTCCCAGAAATGATGCTTATATACTGGTAATTTTGAATGCTGGTATGAGCTGAGGAAATGTTTCAGCATTTGCATATGAAGCTATTCATATGCAAATGCTGCGGTTCTGAAAAGTGAAGGCAATGCATTCTCTCTAATGTCCATCAGGGGGCGACTCCTCTGGTTGTATAGAAGTCTAGTCTAAAATGACTCGACTTCTCTCTTGATTTATTCCCTCAGTAAACATTGTAAACATGAGTTTATGGTCTCAATCTCTAGTTTACAGTCTTCTTCAATACAGCATGATGTTCATTTAGTACATTATGCTCCATTTAGAGTCAAACAGACCATAAAGCAGGGGATGATTTAGGGGCGGAGCCACTTAATTTAAATTGGCTATTGATGCTTTTGTATAACATTACAATATGAGCATCTTAAATTACATTTTTCATATGGAAACATTTCTTCTTTATTTCAGTGACAGTTCGACCCACAGGTGACACTCTTTATTAATCCCGTTCCTTGTCTTTAGCTGGTTCCTCAATTCTGCTGCTGATGTTGTGAAATTATTGATTTTTTTCTCGATGAATATTTCTGAAATCAGATGGACACGTAGCCTTATATGGTGTTATTGTGATGTTAATTATTAATTTAGGTCCAGTGTGTTTTGGTGAATAAAGCCCGCTCTGCTACTTTACCAGAAAACTCCACAGGGCATCGTTAAATGTTTTCGGAAGGACGAAGTTTTGAGAATAAGGTCTGAATTTTTTTTCATACCCCACAGATGATCGAAACAGTTGAAACCCTTTAGGTGCATTTTTTTGTTTCAATTCCAAGTAGCTTCACCAGCTCAGAAGATCCTTCACATCGATAATGTTTGCCCTTCATGTCTGCAGCGCTTCAAGAAACTTTTGGGAGTTCCCCTGTGTGATCTCCAGAATCACTAATGGTTCACTGAGGTCGTCTTGATTTTCAGTGCGTATCCTCAGGACTCAGGCCGCCTTCTTCAAGGGATTTTTTTTAAAAAGGGAACTGTTTTTATGACCCAAGAAGCTGCTAAAAGTTCCTAAAATACTTTTTCTTTTTACTTTTTACAGTGCAGGTTCCTGTGTTAGATCATTCCAGACTGCTCCCCAAGGCAATATCACCTAATCGTCTGCTGTGTGCTCCTGCATTACGGCTCTAAATCTAATTTTGTTGGAAGACATTGACGACTCTTATCAGATGACAGACTGCTGTAATTGTTTCGGCAATTTCATTTAATTCCGCTCAGCTTAAATGATCGAGGCGATACACACAATCAGTCAACACGAACATAATGCGCAGCCTCTGAACCTGCTCACAAACAAGTGAAACGTTTTGTGTTTGAAGACTTTTAAAGAAGCCTGGCCAAAAAGAAAAACCGTGCTACATTGATATTCCACCGCTGTTCTATCTTTTGAAAGTCTTTTGATGATGCATAAATATAAAAGTAAAGTTTAAACATTCTGTCCCTGTATGAGCTGTGAAATGCATCCTTGCTGCTGGAATCAGGCTGACTTTGTAATTGTTTCTTTCCTTTCATTTTTTCCTTCACATTTTCAGTCAACACAATCAGAACATTTTAAATGTCGCGACATAGAAAACCCCCCAGAAATAACTTTTGGGTCTTTCTATGACACCCATGTCAATAAATATACTGGTTGTAATCTGTCTATAGCACTGTATAATTAGTATTTTAATCAGCTCAGTCAGCAGTGAAGAAATGTTCGGTCAGAGGCCAGGCTTCTGTTTTACGCCCAGCTGTTTGACGCCCGGCTGTTTGACGCCACGGTGTTTTACGCCTGGCTGCTATTTTACGCCTGGCGGCCATTTTACGCCACGCTGTTTTACGCCACGCTGTTTTACGCCACGCTGTTTTACGCCACGTTGTTTTACGCCACGTTGTTTTACGCCACGTTGTTTTACGTCACGCTATCCCCCCCCTGTTTTACGCCACGCTGTTTTTTGCATGGCTGTTTTTTGCCTGGCTGTTTACTCCCGGCTGTTTTACGCCACGCTGTTTTACGCCACGCTGTTTTACGCCACGCTGTTTTACGCCACGCTGTTTTACGCCTGGCTTCTGTTTCTCACCTGGCTTCTGTTTCTCGCCTGGCTTCTGTTTTACGCCACGCTGTTTTTTGCCTGGCTGTTTTTTGCCTGGCTGTTCTACGTTTTACGTTTTTTGCTGTCAACTGGGTTTATAAAATATCCTATTATGATTCCCATAGTTTCAATGCATTATAACATTTAATATTGCATTGCCATTAACTTTCCTGAGGCAAACGCAGATATTTTACATTACAACTTAGTTATGAGTGGTGAATATTTAAGTAAAGTAAAAGAAAATCATTAAATCTAGCAATTTAAGGTACTTGACCTTATTAGTCATTCAAAAGTGCTTTATAATGTATTATGATGATTGTTATAAAAAGCTTTATGAATATTTATTAGTGCTTCAAACCATAATTATACAGTTCTATAAGCAAATTACAATGCATCATTAGTATGTTTATAATGCATTAAACACACGGGCATCATAGAAAGTTTTTCCGTGTTTCAAAACACTTGGACTTGTTTGAGAGAAGTGACTAAAAGCTGGATTTAGCCTCAACGGCTACGTAGCTAATCAGATTGTCACCATGAGCCCAAAATCCTCTCTGTGTTCCTGGAATGATTTAGCTGTGGGCTGCAAAGTTAAGCACAGCTGGCTCTTTCTCTGACGTGAGCGAGCTGCTTCCTATGAAGGCTAAGCTGTTTATTTACAGCCATGTATGACCAAACAAAGCTGAGACGCCTTCTAATAAATCACTACGGATGGAGTCGAATAACACGGCAAGTCAATACTGCAGTATTGAACATTAAACACAGCCCAGCAGACACAGTTGACAGAATCCAGAATGAGTCATCGTCTGTGTCCACTCAGCATCTGTTTTTTGTTTACAGGGACAAACAACAGATGTCCAAAACAGGGATCATTTTGTCATTTGTTTCACAGGTAACAAGTGATTATGTACAGCATATGAGTGCTACAAAAGCTCTTTATGCAAAAAAATAATGTGCAACATTCTTGATTTTGCACTGGCAATAATCAGAACAGACCAGTGCTTTTGACACATTTCTGCCTTGCAGTGCCTTCGGTCCTTTAATACATGATGGAGGCTACTGAACGAACGCAAATCAATCTTCTGCAGTTTAACAGCTTTTACCTCAAACTCTCTCAGCCTCACAAGCAGCTCCCATCCTCCCCTCAGGGAGGGATTTGAGCCTTTTTTTTCTTCGTTTAACAAGTCAACACCACACGGATAAACTCAACAGATCACTTGAGCAGTTTTCTCTGCTCTTTCTGTCATTTTGATGTGTCTTAATAATAAAAATAACAATGATATTTTCGTATTGCACGTTTCGTTTCATACAAACTATTTAGCTCAAAATTTTAATTTTACGGATAAAATAAATAAAAAGTGAGAGGAAGAAAGCATGCATTTTGCACTTATATTTTAAGTGTCATAAAAAGATTTCAACAGATGAATACACACTGGAAAAAAATGTACATTTAAAATGAGTGTTTCAACATAAAAGTGTTTGAATGCATAAAAAGGTAATTTGAAAGGCAGATGTGGGATTCTGGGTAACGGACGTGACGTGCTGTTGAAAAAGAAAGGCTTGGCGAGATAGATATGTATTTAAAGTGATGCTTCAACATGTCAAAAGAGGCTGCCTCTCTTTTGGATTTCGAGTCTAAACAGAGATGTGCAACGTCAGCAAACTTTCCAGCAAACTGCAGTGCAAGGACTTCACAGGTGTACATTAGTTATATCCTGTCTTTACTCAAACTAAAGCTCAGCCAGACGCCAGGAGCTCAGAGAGCATTGATCCCTCGGTATATTTACTCTCACAAAATATTCCAGAGGCAAAAAAAAAGAAAAAAGGGCGAGAGCTTAATTGTGAGCTGCAGAACTATGAACCGACGTTTTGATGAATGTATAGCGGCGAGGAAATGGGACGCTTTGGGAGAGAGCGCATGCATTTCAATAAGCCCGGTGTATTAATTCAAACAGTTCGGACAGCTCCAGGCAAACAGAGTGGAACTATGAGTCTTCTGTTAAGTGCTGCTGAAAGCTGCTTGGGCTTACACGGGGGAGCGGCGCTCTCATTACGTGGTGTCGTGCGGTCGGGACCGGACCCGCTCACACTGATGAGGATTCAACGCAGGTAAAAAGGTGCAAGGCGGTTAATTACCTCTGTTTTACAAAAGTTAAACTTTGTGAAGTTTTAAAAGGGCAGAACAATGGATTCAGAGAGGCTGGTATATTACTAAGGACTGAAGCAAGAAAACCGGCACTGTGGTGGAGTCTTCTGCAGCAATACACACATTTAAAAATACATGATCAAATATGTGTGCATGTTGAAAATGAAGTGTTGCTCTCCCTTGATGTCACATTTCACATTTACTCAAGTTTGACTTCGATCGTTGAACGGCAGAAGAAACAACAATTGTTTAATTATTAAAACGATGAAATCTGCTTCAGGCCACAGTTTTTCAGAAACAAAAACAGAAGGAGCTACCTCTGACCGCATTTCTGTGTCGAAGCAAAGAAGAAGATGATGCCGCACGATTAACTAAGCGGTCACTCCTCCAAGATTGCGGCACGTCTTTCACAACCATAAGATGTTTATTAAGTCAATTTTGGCATGTGGCAGTGTGGATTACAAAAAGAGAGACATTTTTAGTTTTTTTACGGAAATTATCGTTATGTCTATTTTCTGCCAATTTTTTGTATATATTATTTTTCACAAAATAAGTAATTCATGATTAAATCTTTGAAATTGCATAGGGAGGAGGTGGGGGTCTGGACTTTCAGACCGCAACGTTAATTAATTCGTCACGTAACTTCCGTCAACGCTACTGACTTATTTTAACACAAACCACGATCTTTTCCCAAACCTAACTAAGTGGTTTCCTGTGACGATGGAAATGCATGTTGAAAAGACATTTATAAATGTAACCAGTGAGACGTTGAGCAATCACAAGGATTTTACAGTTGTACCTTTTCGGAGGAGCAGCAGGAGCTTTCCTTTCTCTAACTCGAGGACGAGGCTGTGCTCGCTCTGTCCCTCGGCGTGGAGAAGTATCCCAGAGTTCCTCAGGCTTTTGAATGTCAGAGAGATGCTCTCCCTGGTCATCTGCATCGGCCTGGGTCTCAACCCGAAGAGGAGGCTGCCATGGCCGTCGAGGCTCACCACGTCGGAGTCTGAACACAAAAAGCACGCATTGCTCAGAGGACTTTTAACAACAGACGCTAGTCAAAGAAATCCTTAAATGTCCTATTTGTAGGACTTTCAATACATTCAGAGTGCAGGGAAATGTCATCATCAGTCACATTTAAGATGTGAATAACACGCATTTACAATTTCCTCCAACAAGAAGGGTTTAAAAGTGAAATATTACTTTTTTTAACCACAGAAATCCATTCAATAAAACGTAAACTAAATGTAAACAATGGAAATGCTTGAACCATGTCACCAAAGTTTACGTTCTCCCGTTTCCTTGAAGATCTCTTCTCAAAACACATAAATCTCTCCGCTAATCCGTCTCTTTCCAGGGGAGGTGGCGGCGTTTTGTTCGTAGAGGGACTGATAAATCATTTCTCTGTACCTCCAGCTTATGATGAATCAAAACAAACAATCAAACAATCCCACTGAATGTAGAATAAATGACGGGTTTCCTCTCACTGATCATCATTAACAATAAAGAACCCGTCTCTCTACTGTGTGTAAAACGATAAATAATGTGGACTAAAGTTTAACAGGGAGGGAAGCATTGGTCCTGTGGGATTCCCCCGTCTCTGCTCTCTGAGGTATGATTATTAAGGTATAGCAAACGGTTGAAACTTCTGTTTTTGCATGGGGTGAACCTGAAAGTTTTATCATTTATGGTTTGAGTTTCCTTACGTTTGTATTTAACGTACGGACGTTTGTCTGTTTGCACAGGACTTTCACCCAGGAGACCTGTGTTCATGTCAAGTGTGAACCCAAACGTAATGTACTTTTTAACCTCAAACATGATGTTTAGCTAAAGTTAACCGAGGAGTTTTGTTGCCAAAACGTAGATCAGAATGCAGTTTCGTCACCGAAAGCTCTGTAAGTGGTTAAAAAAACACGTATGTAGATAAATTAATGTAAAACTTATTTTTGGTTCAGATACATGTAGATTCAAACGTATCTGTAGTATTCGTACTACAGGTTAATATAATATAATACCTTTTTTATGGTATTATTGCTTGGTCTGCATCATCTATGATATAATTCAGGCTATTAAAATGACAAAGCATCCGTGAATTTAAGTTGACAATATGTTTCCACTTTGTCTTTTTCTAATGTTTCAGTCATAAAAGAAAGTGATGAAGCATTAACAACCTGTGGACACTTTTGTAGAGAAGCTAATAGTTTAAATCTCTGAATGTGAGGAGCAGATTACAGACCGCGGAGCACTTTTCCTGCCACTCTAGTAGAAATAATACACTTAACAATGCTCATCATGTCGCTGTGCTGCAAACCTGCGGCCTGCAGCGTCGCCATCGAAGCATCAAATTAGAAACATCAGTTTCTGCATCCGATTAAACGAGGAAGTGTTGCCAGCGTCCTCGAAATTAACGGATTTAAAAGATATTTTTCTAGCTGACAGCTGAAACCACCGGCACACGTTTGCTTTCTTTACCAAACACACTGATGCAAAGATAATTCACTCTCACACCAGAGTTACAAAACACACATCATGACAGTACTTGATGCATTGAGTTAGTCCCTCATGTTCTGATATCACAACGTCTTTGTGTATTTGTAGTCTGGTTCCTCTGCCACATGGCAGACTTTGGAAGAGGCCTTTAATTACTGTCACGACCACAGCTGTTGTGTCCTCTCCTGCGTCCTCTCCTGCCTCCTCTGCCCTCACTGCCTCTCCTCTCATGCTGTTTTTGGTTTTCCTGCCCATTCTTCACCGTTTGTCACTCCTGTGGCTCATTTCTAATCAAGGCTGATCTGTCGCCTGCTTCCCATCTGCTGCTCAACTCCAATTAGTGAGTATAAGTTGTGTTTTCCATCCATCTTCATGGACACTTTTTAATATGCACAATAAAACCTGAAAACGCAACGAAAAAAGATGGAAATTCCTGTGTTGATGAATATAATTTATTTTTAAATAAATAAATAACATTATTTGTAAAAAAAAAAAAAGCAGTTGGTTGCAACATAATCCTGTTGGAGTTTAAGTTATTGAACGTGAACATAACACAGTGGTAACTGACATAGTTGTAGGATACATAAAACAAAAGATCAACAAAATAAAGATTTGTTTTTAAACCGTATTAAATCATGGTTTAATTAAAAATGATCTTCCACCAAAATTCAAAACTCAAAATGAAGGATTCAATTTGAACATCTCTTTAGATGTCAGTTTTGTTTTTAGTCAAATAGTTCAAACTAGATTTCATTCAATTCTACTGCACAAAAACTTTAAACTCCAATTTGAAATGTAATCCAGTATTAACTTTAAACTTGCACTAATCTTTGTATGTGGCTGCTTTTGTTTTTTAGAGAAAACCTATACAACTCCATAGGCACAGAATCAACCCAGTTGAGTTTTATGATTCTGCTAAATTTCCCTTGAGACGTTCGGTTCAACAAGAAAACTGCTCTGGAGCTGAACAGGAAGTTTGGACCAACAGCCTTTTTCTTCTTTACTGTGAAAAGTTTCTTTACTCACTGTTCTGTTGTTTCATCTTCTGTCATTGGCTCCAATAATTCAGCCAGCAAAGGAGGAATTACACCTTTAATGCCGAGTCATCATGAGTAACGTTAAGCTAACTAACTGACCTTTTAGCTCGTGAACAACTTAACGCTTTGTTGAAGAATACAGAGCAGCTGAAAGTTATAGTTTTCTCTCCTCTCTGAGGTCCAGACAGCCCAAAACATACGTGTACTTATTTATCCATACATCTTTATTTGTGTAAGCAAGCATTATATTGATTAATCTATATTAAATGCTGGTATTAACTTTGATTTACTAGACGGAGATCAGTTTTTAATTGTGCAACAGAGCTTGATTTTGGATTTTGTCCCTTTAAACCTAGTTTTGCTAAACTGTGAGTAGAACTAATCCCAGATTAAATGAATTGTTGTTGGTGTAAACCAGCCTTTAGGATGTAGATTTCTCAAACCTGATTTAGAAAGCATAAGGCTGATTCTGAAAACTGGTACGTAGATAATATTTGGGGATTCTCTACTCTCCTCTATTTAGTTTATATCTATAAATGGAGGATGAAATGAAAACTGACCGTAAGAACATCCATAGGTCTCCAGTCTGAGTCCGATCCGACCGTTGGGATTCCAGTCCAGGGGGAGGAGGCGGACGTAGCGGGCGATCACCGGATGCTGGAGCTTGTGCTGGACCACACTGTCTGCGTTGCTGTTACCTGGAAACGCCTGGAAACAACCATCAACAGCAGCGCTTCGTTATCTGGCTTTCCATCCATGCATCCGTCCATCTTCTGACAGCGCAGAGAGAACTGTGAACGTCCTCCCTCCGGATGTTTATTGCAGTCAAGCTTAGGACTAGGTGAACACGCTCCCTCGTGTTTTTATGAGAGAGCCCCCAAAGGCTTCTGAGAGAGGTGATTCGTTTAATTTTCCTCTTAATGAAGGGAACTTTGTGGAGATAGGGCCACGTTTCTGGTGAATGGAGTCTCAATCAGGTAGAAAATTGGATTTGTGAAGCTCTAGTTGAAGTTTTTATGTTTTAGACGCTTTGGTAAACACTTGGTCCTTAGAGAACAACATTTATTAACCTCTGTGATCCCCGCACACTCATTCTGGATGTGTCTTAACCTTTTTAAACTTGATCTTAAGCCCTTTCATTAACTTTCATTTTAAACCATGAACATTTTCTGTACCATAACTCCACTTTCCTTTTGCTTTTTTAGGTAGTTCTGCTTCTCTTCACACAGACAAAGAAGTAAAATAGTGTTATGTAAGTGAAAAAATACTTTGTTTGATGTTCTGAATCTTGATCTCGTTCCCCTAAATTACCTTTGCTTCTTTTTTTCTTTTTTTGTCTCGATTTTCGTCTTTTTTGGCTCCTCGCCGTTTCATTGTTTCGCTAAGAAACCACAGTCCGCATACGGGCTCTGATCCCTTTATTTGATTTCTAATCTATATGCAAATACTGTAAACTTAACCTACAATCACACTGAAGAAATTCAGCACTGTTTGGAAGTGAAGGAGCAGCAGGACGGCTTGGTGAACGACTGAAATGTCCTTGAAGAAACCATTGAAATCCTGCTAACTCAACATTAGATTTAGGAAAGACAACCATCTCATTGGGCTTCAATAACTACGTACAGCTATTGGTTCATTCATTAAAACCACAACAACACTATGGGACAAGAACGCGTCAAACACCGGTCTCATGTTTGACAGTGTTTGCTGCGTCCATCTGCATGTTTGGGGTCAGTGTGCTGCTCTTATCATCTGAACCATATTCTGTAAGTCACTGATTTTACCGCTTTTAAACAGCCGAGTCTGACAGGAAACAGAGTCCTTATTAACCTCCACAAATGACAGCCCGTCGTTTAGTCGAGCCATTGGCGTAGGGAATAAGACACGAGTTGTGTTAGAACATCCTCCGGACAGAAGTAAAGGGAAGGAAAGTACAAAAGGAGGGCGAGGAGAATTTGGAAGAAGAGGAACGTGGTGATCGCCGCAGAAGTTGACATGACTGAAGCCTTTCGTAAACTTGTTTCCTCTCACCCGGCTGTATTTATCAGACCGGCTCAGATTGTTATTGGATGTTTCAAGCTAAAGCAGCTAACTGTCAGCATGGATTAAAAGCCAATTATTCATCTAACCCTCTGAAACCTCAAGGGGCGTTTTTCTTCGCTCCCGTCTCTGTCGTCTTGATTTTCACTGTCATACATAAAAGTCCTGCGCCTCTATGGAAACCACACACCCACGTCCAGAAGTAGAGGGAACTCAAACATGTCTTTTGTGCAGAATAACACAGCTACAATGCCATAAATCATAAAAAAAAAGATAAAAAAAACGCACGTTTGATTTTCTTTGATAATTGGCAAACTATGGAATCAATACAACCAGCATTGTTCCAATGCGTTACCAATGTTGGACATGTTTGTCACATGACTGCTGGTCTCAGCCGATTCAATCAGAATTCAATGCTTTTTTTTCCAGGATCCGGGCGCCTCAAACGGTTTATTCATGGAGAGATTTTAAATGAGACAATATCACAATTTGTCGAAAAATGTGTCCAAGGACCGTCGGAAAGATGAAAAATATGACAACTATGACAGTTTTTTTTACAGCGTCTGGCTCTGATAAACGGTGTCGTTTTGGCTATTGTTAAAAAAAACAACTGGGTTTTGGGTTAAAACTGTCAGAAAAGTTTCATGAAACTAAATCACTGGAATGTAACGAATCACACATCGACTTCCATTGCGTTCTTGTTAATGCTCCTCTACTGCCACTTAAAGCTTTTCTCTCTTTCGGCATATAGCTCATTAACAGAGTCTTCATCCTTCCTATGGGGAATATCTGTGATGTACTTCAACTCCCTTCGCCTCCATTATCACTTAAGCATGCTGTATTCCCTGATGAGGACGGGTATTTATTTCCCAACACCATATGTTCGCTTCTTCTTTCACACCTTTTCTATGTGAAGAGAGAATTTGAGAGAGGAAGGAGGAAATTTAGAGAAGGAGGGAGAGCGTTACACCGCCTCACCAACTCTGGCCCCGCGAGCTCAAAGGAAAAGAGAAATCCTGGAAGAATTGTGACTGATGAAGCGGCTCAGCGGTCGACTCCGCTCCCTCGAAAGCCCCAAATAAACTAGGCTGACGAACATGCGGAGCTTTAAGAAGGGACTTTGGAGACTCGCCGTGGATTTATCCCTGATTTATGTTGAGTGTGAAATCAACAAGCTTTTAAGCCAGCGAGAAGCCCTGTTCTCTCTGTGAAGGAGTCTTAGCTTGACATTAGTTTTTACCCATCGCTGCAAGAGTCCTCCCTCATCACCGGCTTTAAAATCCAAAGCTGTTCGTCACGCCGTCGCTGCAGTGGGGGAGAGTTCTCTGTCTATACTTAGAGCTTTGAGGTGATGCTCGACTGTCTAAAGAGTAATGAGGTTAACACAGTGACACATTTTAAGAGAGTGGATGAGATGCTAATTCCTTCACATTTGGGCTCTTTAAGTTACAGTTTGTATATTGGCCTGGCATCGTAATGCAACAGCTTGTATGATATCTTATGATAAAAATACTCCGGTATTTTTGAATGAACTTCTGTCTTCACAGGAAACAACTTAGTTAAGTTTAGGCAACAGAACCACTTAGTTAGGTTCATGAAAAGATTGCGTTTTGGGTTGAAATAACTGCAACAGCAACATGAAATAATGAACATTTACAGCTTTTTTTTTACTGAATGCTTAAATTTCATAATCAAATTAATGAGCTCATCAATTATCAGCACATTACGTGCAAAATGATTTTGTCTCGTCTCTTCAAAAGGAACATTGTTATTGTGCTAGCAGCGTTTATTATTTAATTTCTTTTGACACGTCACAGTACATTTATCACAGTTTAAATGAATAAAGAGAGCAATGACTGGATTTGGTTTCAGGGTGTTGGCTCACTGGGACAACTGAATAAAACAGTTATGAATGTTATTACTGAGCTCGTCAGCAGACTCTTTAGTCACAGACCCACTTAGTTATTACTTTACCTTTGATATAACTTTACATTTTTAGTATTACTTCTTTTAGTTTTACTCTTGTTGCTTCTCTATTTTGCATCGATGTCACTTTTACTTCTTGTAGTCTATATACTTGTTACTCTAATGTTCATATATGTTTATATTTTGACTTATTCTGATGTATTAATCTTTGATCAATCTCTTAATAAAGTTCCATCTTATCTTATGGTAATGAACTCACCCCTATGCTGTCTTCCTGTCGATACTGTTTCCAGTTGTGTCCCGTGTCGCTGAACATCAGCAGGTAGGCCGTCAGCCAATCAGAGCTGCCGTAGCGACCCTGCGTAGAGACAGCGGTGATGTGCGTCCGCCCGCCCAGGTCGACCTCCAACCACTGATACCTGTCTGAGCTCAGAGGAGACCAACCTCCGGCTCCTGGAAGAAGAGAGAGAGAGAGAGAGACACACCTTTGTATCATCCAGAGGAAGAAGTGATTTCTCAACATGGTGCTTAAAAAAAGCAGACATTTTCTCTATAGAGCGCGTTATGAGTTCTGGAATATCAAAGGGGAATAAAATGAATTAAAACATATCAACAAAGACTCTGCTGTATGTGAAAAGATTGACGCTGCTGGAGAAGAACAAAAGAAGTCTTCAGATAAATGCAAATCCATACATGCAAAGTTTTCAGTTGTTAAAAGTCTCAAACTGCACTAAACTTATTTAATCACACACACACACACTTCCCCATAGTTTAAAGCCATATAGTTCAAAAGCCCCGAGCGCAAATAGTTTATCAATTTATGTCTTTGATGTTTAATTTGGAACAGTGAAAAGAGTTTAATCTGTAGCTTAAGGACTGTTCTCCATATAATATAAACCACAGCTGAGGCATTAAGCCTTATACAATATTAAAGTGGCCAGTTCATCGCAGACCTTCATATAATCCGAGAACCAGGGCAGAGGACCATGAGATGAAGACACATTAAATAATTAAAATACCAAAAAAGGTGTGTGTGTGTGTGTGTGTTCATGCTGAGTCATCTCAAAAGGGACATCTCGCTGTCAGAACATCATGCGGATGGATTTTGTTGCACGCAAAATCAAGCTTGTGCTTTTATATTTCTGAGGACGTTCCTGACGTTCCTTCACTCCCTGGAGGCTGAACTCCTTCGCTGAGGGGCGATCAGCAGCTCGCTCACCGGGAAGAAATACGTTGACGTCGTACATTTCTGCAAAACCACGGAGGAGGAGCGCCTCTGGATTTTTACCCCCAACGACCACCATTTTCCCTCACATCCATCATCTCGTCCTGGGTGCATAATATCAGGCGATGCCATTATTCTCCCCTTTCCATGCAGGTGAGAGCCTTGAGCAAAGCAGTAATAAACTAACCCTAAAACGTCTCGTGAAGACATAAGAAAAGAACAAAAAAAAATCCAGCATAAAACACTTCTGTATTATAAGTCATAACACTATTATATATCATCAAAACGTGTCTCCGTATTTGAAAGAGACGACTTCTCACTTTGAAGACAGATCTCTAATTAATAGTGACAACCGCAGACAACATCAGTATCATCCTTTCTGTCACTACACAAGTCCCTTTGACAGCCATAGATTGTAGAAATATATTTATGTCTTGTTCCAAAGTTCTGTAAGAAAAGAACTTTTGAGCCTGGGCCCTCTGCCAATTGAGCCTCTTGGTATCAGTAGAGGTTGTCCAAGAGCCTTGAGGGAAAAAAATGTAAGTCTGATGTGAAAGAACTTGATTTGTAACTCCACATATATGTCAGCGGTGTTTTGTATGTGCTCTCACAAACCCGTTCTCACTCCCAGCTTGTCAAATACCGACTCACACCGCTCATCGCTGCCTTGGCACCGGAGGTCGACGCGCTCGGTACCTTGTAGCGTTGAGAGTTCAACGAGTTAGGACGGCTCGTCAGTGTAGGTATTTTCATTCTTAGTGTCCTTTCCAAATAAAAAGTTAGGTTTAGGCAACAAAACCGCGTTTAGTTAGGTTTAACTAGCCGTGTCGGAGGTTTTTGGAGCCAACGTCTCAGTCGTTAGAGGAGCCACTCCCCCTCCTCGGGCAGGTGTTGTAACTTTGGTTTCCCAACTGACTTACAGCCGCACTGCCAGAGATTAGTGCATCAAAGATGAAACCCAAGTATCTGTCTGCCCGGAAGGAAATGTGATTAAATTCCCTCTGCAAATGTTGAACGAATAGAAGCCGGTGGTTGAGATGTCTGATGTGTTTCATGTCTGGATGTTAACTGTTGCGGGAGAGGCAGAACGAAACACATACTGCGACACACAGTGCTGGTAGAGCCGACGGCTTCACCACAAGCAACGTTTCAAAACGTCCCTTTGGCCATCAGTAATGCACAGACAGACAGGAAGAGAGACAGGCTCAACACAATCACTAAGTGCAGAGACAATCTCATTTTATGTAGGTGTTGATCAGGTATATGTGATTAACCAGTGGACTAAAGCGGTAGTGTTCCCGAGCACCAGAGTTCCTTTAGAAAACCTCTCATTTAACTGCAACAGGGTCTGACAGACTGCCCCTCTCAGTCCTGGTTCTGGTTCTACCGTGCCTTCCTCTCCTCAAGCGGGTCCAGCAATACGTCCTGGGTCTCCAGCAGCGTGGTGTCGGTGTTGGCTCCCAGAGAGGAGAAGCTCTGCTCCTGGAGGAGGAGGAGGAGGAGGAGGAGGAGGAGGAGGAGGAGGAGGAGAGGAAGGCACGGCTGCTGCCGGGAGCTGAGCGCTCCTCTTCCCTCCGGAGCTCTGGATCTGGGTCTGTCCGCGGTGGGCTGGTTGCTGCCAGAGGCCACACTGATTGACTAGCTACATAAAGACTGTCAATGGTTTTCTTTATTTACATAGACCATATAGAGGCATCGGTATTTCTCAGCCAGTTAAAAGTTCCTCACAGTAACTTTCATTGGTAGACAATGGTAGTTCATGGCTTGTGGTACAAGAGGTACATATACAGCATTTCTCAAATCGTTCTGATGGGATGAAGCTCTAGCGTGAGTTCGGTCAGGATGACTATACTCTTACATGCTTAGGCACCGTAGTTCATTTCTCACACATCGGCCGTTCCTCGCTCCTCAGGCGCGCTCGTCTTATAAAATTCCTCGCTTGTCATTGTTCGGGGGGGCTGTCAGTCATGATATCAGCCGTTCAGATCAGCCGCTCTCCATCCAATAGCACGACGAAATCGTTGGCCTATCGTCTCGCCGATCGGCTTCATCAACTCATCATTCTATCAGACATGCAGGCAATAGAGATCCAACCGCCAACCTTCTGATTGATCACTACCCACTAAGCTACAGTACTCTGAAAAACACTACGAGACGGCTAGTAATACACGGGACTTTCATTTATGATTCAAGTGATTTACTATAATAAAATAGCCCACTTGTTTAAAAATAGATTTTATAATAGGAAAAGCAAGCGCGTTGTATTTTACAAGCTTTTAATTACCGTCATCATTCCACAGGTTAATAGTGCAACGAGATTACTGCAGAGTGTTCGGAGGATGCAGAGGTATCTCAGTGTTTCTTTGAAACAGCGCTGTGTGTGTGTGTGTGTGTGTGTGTGTGTGTGTGTGTGTGTGTGTGTGTGTGTGTGCTCAGTCTCTGCTCATTTTGCTGGTAAATTAACTTTGAATGAGGCGGCTCCTCAGAGAGAGAGGCTGCAGCGGATGCGGAGCGTTAGCAGCAGCTGGAGGAGACGAGAACGACCGGGGGGTTTTCATTTATCTGGTGATTTCTACGAAGAACAGGCTGGGACTAAAGCAGTTCTCATTTTTACATCAATGCACTTTGTTAATCCGTGTTGTTGCTTTCAAAACTCAATTGAGTTCATCGATCGGTCCAATTCAGTTCGAAACTGTAATTCAATAAAAATCTCGTGCAGAGAGTCAATAAGCCGTTGTAACCTGCGAGGTGTTCTGGTTATGACATATGCACGCTTAAATATGCAAACAATAAGAGTACGTCTATATATATTTATATGATGTATATTTAATATCAATAGGGGACCTTGTTTGCAAATCAGATGCATCTGTGTGCACAATGACAGCCATATGCATGAACAATACTTTTGAATATCCTGGTCAGCGTATCCTCATACAACGGTCGGTATATCTTATATATGTTATGTTATATGTCCTTATTTTCTGTGCGTTTTCCAACAAAAGTCAGCAACACGTGTTCATTTCCACTTGTTACATAAACACAGTGTTTTTAAAATGAAAGGACACTGTTCAATGAGGTTCAGGCAACAAAACTACTGAGCCGATTCAGGAAAAGATCGTCCTTTGATATTAAAATAATAATGGAAGTGTCACATTATGCAGATGACACGTTTACGTTTCCTTCTCGTTTTCTGGCGGGGAACAGAGTGTGGTCTCCTGGCTGAAAGCTTCCTGTTTGTTGGACCCGCCCGCCCTGTGCCTTTATACTTCATTTTCATGGGATATCTACTAAATTGAGGCGCATTCTATTTTTGTAGCTTTTGCTACGAATGCTGGATGAGACCAGCCTGACCTGGTTAATGCTCAAATGATGCTGGAAGAATATTAAATGCTTCTTATTTTCCAGCATCTTTAGGTTCCTTTCTTGTGTGCGATATACAAAAAAAAAAAGTGTCTTCAGTGTCCTTCCTTTCTGTTTCCGTCTTGTTTCATTAATTCTTCATCTCTTTGCTTCTCCCTTTCTTCTTCCGTGCAGATCCACTAACTTGATCTTCCTTTAGACGCATCAGATCCTTGATAACGCAGCTTGAACTCACATCTGCAGGTTGACTGAAGTGAAGGAACACAGCATGTGTGTGTGTGTTTGCTCAAACCTTTTGCCATCACAAACACACACACACACCGAGGAGACAGCATCCTGCAGTCTCCCAGGGGGTGAAAACCATTCAGATCCTCTATTGTGTTGAAGACAAAGAGCGCTTCCGTCTCCGCTACGAGTGTTTATCGGCCGAACTCTTCTTGCCACAACGCACCAAAAAGCAGAGGTGTGTTTTCTCAAAGCCGCCGTATCGGCCCATCTGTCCGACGACCGCGCCATTGTTGTGGGTTTAATCCGTCTGTCCATCATTCACCCCCCGTCAGGTGTCTGTCAAGACTGTGTGAATCCAAGTGAGCCCTGTCTCTGATGTTGTGTGCTATGTGTCCTGCAGGGCAGTGAATCACGGCCGCTGCAACACATCAGAACAGAAGCAGAGGGGAGCTCTTCTTTTCACTGCGTATTTCATCTGCACAACCAGTGGAACAAATAAATAAATAAACAATAAAAGATTGAGCAGAAAAGAGGACAAGATTGCAGCATTCATTTATTGATGTTGAAATGCTAAATTTTATATGAATGCTGAGGCGTGTAGCTGATGGAGAGGGGTGGAGCAGATCACGCCGTGGCCGGGATGACATGCCACAGGTCTGACAGTCGCATCTAGTCCCTCGATGAGCCGTCAAACATCGTGACAATCCTTCGTTAACTTCGCTATATTCTCTTTTTAACACATACGCCACCACTGAGGTGTGTTTTATGCATGTGCACAAATCCACACAGGACTAGCGACGTGTGCATCTACACAGAAGATAAAGCTCATCTCTAAATCGGGGCAACTGAAAGAAACATCAACACCCAGAATTTGGATTATTGCCTGCTAATGGCTAACCTGCTAGCAATCAACTGCTTACTAACAAATGAACACAGGACTTGCAACCAGGAGGCCGGTGTTTGTTGCTTCTTTTTATGTTTGTGACGTTTGTGTTGTTTTGTTCATGTGGTTTCCTTACATGCTTTACTCATTTTAAGCCCAACCGTGGATGTTTTTCCTGGTTTCGTTGCCTAAATGTGTGCCGATAGACCGGTGGACCACTGCTACTCACGGACGATGGGATTCTGGATTAAGACAGATGCCAGCAAGCCAAAAAAAAAAAAAAAAAACGATCAACATTTCTTAGTCGAAACGATTAACCTTCTAATTTATCACCAGGCCTTGACATGTAGTTAACGGATAAGGGATTGGACAGAGTGAAAGGGTCCACCACACAGATTTATTAAACATGGAGGAGGGGGGGGTATTACCAACGATGATGATGGTTTCCACTGTTACTCACCTTCTCTGCGGTTCAGCTTAGCGAAGCCCGGCCCGTGGCTGCCCGACAACTGCGAGGAGCTCCTGAAGGACGAGGGCAGCAGATTGGAAACCAGCGGACTGTGACACACCTCTGTGAATCACAACAACAAAACAAAAGAGACGCTTTAAAATCACCGCAGAGTGACAGAGGACCGTGGCGATCCTTCATTGAGGTGTCTCACAATAAGAACGTCCAAGATTTATGGAGACTAATCCAGAAATACTTGCTCTTCTATCAGCCCTGTGTAAACTGCATATAATGAGACCCTGCTGGATAAATAATGCATCGTTTCATAACTGCTCGATATAGAGCGGACTCAATATTTAGACAAACTGGCCAGTGGAGTGGATCAGTAATGTCAGAGGAGGCTTTCCATACATTATCGACAGTTAAACACTGATGCTGTGAGTAACTCCACACACATTTGCAATCACTGCGTATTCAAACATTTTCTAGATGTCACACTTTTAATAAGCCTTGTGAGAATATGTAACTTTGGTTTTGTTTACAAGAGACGGTACTTCTGTCCCTTTCTGGGTTCATCGAGTCCTCACTGAATGTATTCAGTACCACGTCTCATTGGATGCAAAATTAACATACAATTCTAGAGCCAAAGAATAGGAGATAAGTGTTAAAGCAGATCAATATTAATGTCAGATGGCACCTCATGAGGGAAAAACGGGGATTTATTGCGAAACAAACGTCATAGACTTACGTTAATTAATCAATCTAATTCAAGCACGCGTACAAAATTACTACTTAAAAAGACATTTCTCTGCATTCACTCTGTTTAGTTTTCCGTTGACGGCAAGAAGAAACCTTTCAAGTGTCGACTTGGCATTCTGGAATGTTCTCATAAACTATTCTCTTTAGTTGTTCTCCTCGACCGCCAACAATGTGTTTTCTGCACAGATGTTGACTTGGAGCTTTCAGATTTGGATATTAATCTATTCAAAATAACTCCAGAAACTGCTTCTCTGTACTCAAGCTTTTAATAATTTTGCACATTTCAGACATGCTTAAAGACTACATCACCTGATTAAAACACAAACAAGACTCTACATAATGATGTTTCAACAAGTGTAGTTGCGTTTTGGTTACTGGCTAATTTACTTTTCACAATGAAGTCATTCATGAAGTCTGTCCATGGCGTGTTAAGTTTTAAATATGAGCACATATTTCTTACTCAAACAACAAATAAGAAGTCAAATCTTTTACTGTTAAAATCCTTCACACATGGCTACTCAATGAACAATGTCATAGCTCTAATCGTCTTAGTGTTAGTGTGCAGGGCTGAGTTATTGATTATTCAGCATCGGGCAAACAACACACAACAATGAACAACAGCCAGACACAATGAAAGTCCCACGAAAGAGAGACCAAAGTCAAACCTTCCGAGGAAGTTCCCTGAACTGGCAGGAATCCAATATGGAGTGCGATTAAATCTCGACTAAACAAAGTAAAGACAGCACTAGATCCTTCATTAATATAATCTCTCCAGGAGATATCGCCGCTCTCGGGAGATATTTCCCTCTCAGCGATAGAGGAGATATCCATTATCAGAGGGGGGGGGGTGTTAAGCTTAAGGCTCCACAGGGTCATTTATGTTTGAAATCTCATAAATGCTCCTAAATGTAAATGTTTCCGTGGAGCTCACCTAGTTGACTCAAGTTCCTTGAGTCAACACGAACTTGTGTTGTTCACCAGAACAAATCTTAAAATGCACTTAAATTAACATCAATTAACATTAAATTATGTTGCAAAAAGAGATAAGATGTGGCTGAAGACAGTGGTGTAAGTAAATGGATGTGAGGGGGAAATGATAAAGGACCCAAACAAAGCAGGTGAAGATATGAGACTATGGGTGCAGCTTTTATTCTGTTGGGCCCAGGTGTTCCCAACTAGAGAAGAGCAAACAGCCCCAAAGTCATCCAAAGCAATGTCATCACAGAAAAAAAGGGAATAACAAAATGTTTTGTCAGTTGCCCTTATTTGTTCTTCACAGAAAATGTATGTAAATGAATAAAAACAACTGTATCAATTAAATATTTGGTGCAACTGCCATAATCCATGTCTTTGTGATTCTCAGTTCAAGTGGCAGAGACAGAAATGGCTTTTCACGCTCCAGAAATCAATTTTCTATTAAAGTAAGTAATGTGTTCACTGTTGCTTTTCATAAGAAAGTAATTTGCAGTGCAGGGAAATTATATGGCTACACACACACACACACACACACACACACACACACACACACACACACACACACACACTCATGGAAATATTGAAACCCAACTTAGTCTCACAGAAATACGTGAAATGGCCACGACCTCTTAACAGCGCACTATGTGTCGACACCATGAAAACAATGATAATGAAAAGTCAATTAGGATCCTTTTTTTTCTCGCTAATTAAACGCTAGCAAGTGAGGAAGTACTAAACAAGGAGAAAAAGACACAGAGGTCAAATAAACACAGGATTTTCAACCACCAGACCGGGATTTGAGATTGTTTTTTGTGTCCCAAAGTGTTGAGTTATTGCGAAGTTACGTTCAAGACACTACGAAAACCTAACTAAGTGGTTCTGTTGCCTAAAACGTCACATTGTTTCCGTGATGATGACGCGTAATTCTGAAAACGTTTCACAAAAATCGACAGATCTTTCACAAAAAAAAAAAATGCAGAGGACTTCTTCAAACGCAAAACGAATTCCCTTCAGTTGTGTTTGGGTCGCTGGCACATACATCAACAGGAAGTGGCGATAAGTGTTGAGCACAGGTTGGACTCCTAACTGCTAAACACTGAGCCTGTTTGTAGTGAAGGAAAGCCTGTGAAATATCAAACGATACTAGATCTTTCTGCCAACCCTCAGGGGCGTTGCTGCAGTCCTTTTGACAATTGCCATTTCATTTTTTAAGAAATCACACACAAAATTCAGTCCTAATGGTTTAAAGAGAGCTGGCCTTGTCAAACTTAATTCAATTTAGTGGTCCAGTTATTGCAGTTATTTTCCCTTTAGACAGCTTTAAAATACAGCTTTTTGTTCCCCATGTCTCCTTTTATTCTGGAATGTTCCCACAAAGAAGAAACATTATTGATCTCACAGTATCTCGAAAAGATTATTTTTCTGTCTGCACCTCCATCAGCAGTCGAGTCACACTCTGAGACTCTAAACAAATGTCAAACTTATGACCAAAGTATTGATCACAGAGTCAAACAAACTAATGCACTCTTCATCTGACAGCCTTTAAACGCACGGTGAGTCTGTCTTACCTTGAAGCAGGCTTTTTTTTTTAACCTGCCACTATCGTGCAGAATAACCCACTCTCTTATTTAAACCTGGTGCTCTGACCAGATCGCTGGAGCTAATAGCTAATTATGCACCACAACCTGGAGGTTTCCTCCTTAGAAAATTAAAAAAAAATTACTTTTTGGGGGATTCATGCTGTTTAAGGCACAACAACAATGCTTATTTCCTCAAAAGCTCTCATTCATTCTGGTTTGCTTTCTACCCGACTGCATGTGCGTTTCATTGATGGCATCGCTCCAAAACCCCTTTAAAACAGATGGTATAATTAGATATGAATACCTGTATAGCTAATAGATAGAATATATTTTAATGGTTTCATAAAACATTACAAACAAGTAAAAAAAATACACCTGCTATCAACTGAACAATCATTGCGAAAAGTCCTTTCCACATTAGCAATAGCTCAGAACTGTCTAAAGCTCTGCATTGGAAATACTTACCTATATTATAGCCTGACTCTAAAATGTACGTTATATAGCCACTAAGATAAGGTAGCGTAGTTGGCAACCATGTGACTACCTCCGGTTCTGAAACGTGAAGCCAACGCTGAAGTGTCTTAAAGCTGCATTCTCTCTAATGTCCATCAGGGGGCGACTCCTCTGGTTGTATAGAAGTCTAGTCTAAAATGACTCTACTTCTCTCTTGATTTATTCCCTCAGTAAACATTGTAAACATGAGTTTATGGTCTCAATCTCTAGTTTACAGTCTTCTTCAATACAGCATGATGTTAATTTAGTACATTATGGTCCATTTGGAGTCAAACAGACCATAAAGCAGGGGATGCTTTAGGGGCGGGGCTACACAGTGATTGACAGGACTCTACATGTCGTTGTCTGGTCTGGGAGTTTTCCGTGTTTTGGTGTTACAACTTAGACCCTTTCACAATGTGTTTTCAGTTCATGAAAGTTCATTGTAACATTTTGGTCAACTAAAAGTTTATTTTTCAGTGTTCGGTTTTCCTTAGCTCCTCCCTCTCTGGTCACTTCTGGTTTGCAAAAAACACGTCCACTTCTTACTGTATGTACAGTCGATGCTAGTGAGCACGGAAAAATACATGCTAGCTTTATGTTATCATGTTTTGTTACACAAAGTTGCTCGTTGCATATAGTTTTTCTTTAAAGATAACTTTGGGTCTTCCTGTTGCTTCCATACAGAACATGATCCAACACTGAGTCCATTGTGAAACTCACTGTGCTGTTAGATGAATAACTAGTTCCGACTTTCTGCTCACCTAAGTTATTTTTAGTAGAAACTTTACACATGCAGAGACAGTTTTAACACACTGTAGAAGCGTTTCAGAGGCACACAGAGGACTGAGTGTTATGGCTGCTAAAGGAGTGTTAGCTCCACAGCCTTTGGCCAAAAACAGAGAAATTGTGAGTCATTAATCTTCTTCACCTTGTCAGCTCTCTCGTCCAAAGCTCTGTGAGTTTGAGAGCAAGAAAAACCTCACAGGTTGCACACTTACGACACGTGTTAATCACAATTCATCCAGCAGAGTGAGCTTCGCCAGCATCCTCTCATCCAGCCATCTATCCATCCATGGCATCAACTGCTGAAATAGCACAGCGTCCGCAACATTTATGATTAAATCAAGTTGATGAGCATCTTCCTCCACTTCAATAACAACAGCGACCAGGAGATTTACAGGGTCAGAGCTCTTTAAGGGTCTTGGACACACGTAGTTCAATGCTGCTCAGTGTGCATCTCTCACAGCGATGTTACCTTCAAGCCATGCATCTCTGAGCACAGTAATCACACCAAGGTCTCAAACATGAACCACAGCCTTCGAAAATAAATGATCTCTTTGAGAAACCGGCACAAACTCAATCCCCGGTTTGACCAAGAAGAGTCGAGGCTGCTCTTCCCTCCAATTAAACATCTACATTTGTGTTAATAATGTGAATAACGAACCTTTTTCTGTTTTTAGATCTGATTATACAGAAATGAAACGCATGCCTTTACCCTGCCTCGGATGCACTCATTAAATTTTAAATGTAATATAAGGATAAAGTGAGAGCGAGCGAGAGAGCAGCATGAATAGTGTATGCAATGTACATTTACATTACCTTTGACATTTTTGGTATATAAATGTCATTTGTATCCAAAGTGACTTTCTGAGTGCCTGCAGAGCACTCTGAGCGAAGCCCTCCTCCTCTGCTCAGAGAAAGTTAGTGGAGACTTTCCAGATACTGCAGTCATCTATTAAAGAAATAATAGTAATAATGATGATAAATCTTAAAGATTTTAGGATATTTAATTAACGTCATAAAGGCTGTGCAAGCACAGTAACGGGTTGAAAGACAAGAACTGATATAATAAAGTAGTGAATGATTCCTCCCACTCGTTAAGACTAATCCCAGGAGAATACGTTCATCTTGTGCTGTCACATGTTGTGTTCAGTCAAATTTCATTTAAATGTTTAAGCCGTGGCCTGAGGCATTATGGTTTCCTGTACGTCCGTCTGGTCCATTCTCTTCAAGACGAGAACTGGAAGGAATTTCTTCAGATTTGGCTCGTCCACTTTAAGGATTTAAGGATGAACTGATTCGATTTTGGTGGTCAAAGGTTACTGTGACCTCACAAAACACGTCTGCCGTAACTTAAGAATTAATATGCTAAATATAACAATTTAACACAAATGTATAATAGGATACAATTATGAATGATGACATTTTGGACAGACATGGATGTGAATTGCAACCTCCGGTACTGAGAAGTGAAGCCAATGCGGAAGTGACTTAAACTTGCATTCTCTCTAGTGTCCATCAGGGAGCGACTCCTCTGGTTGTATAGAAGTCTATGAGAAAATTACTCTACTCTTCTTTTGATTTATTCCCTCAGTAAACATTGTAAACATGAGTTTATGGTCTCAATCTCTAGTTTCAAGTCTTCTTCAATACAGCATGATGTTCATTTAGTACATTATGGTCCATTTGGAGTCAAACAGACCATAAAGCAGGGGATGCTTTAGGGCTACCTTGTGATTGACAAGTTGCTACCAGAGATGTATACGACGTCAAATATGATCACTTCCGTTTACTGGTTGCAAGAAAGCCAAGATGGCGACAACCGTAACCCAAGATGCAACGACCAAAACGCCAAACTAGAGGCTTTAAAACGTCCAGAAACCAATGAGGGACTACACGATGACTACGTCCACTTCTTCTATACAGTCTATGATTACAACTTGACTGATTGGCGGAGACAAACAACCCTGAGAAGTTAACTCTAGTTTAGAAGTAAAACAGTAGCAGAGTAGTGACTTGTTTAGTCTGAGACGTGAATACTAATTATTTAAAAATTGATATCAAGAATTTTTCTGCACCACTTTAAATGAGGTTTTTTGAGACATCACCTGGCTGACAAGGATGGGGCACTAATGCCTTGGTGTGAATTTGTCGAGCTGTACTTCATCAGTTGCAATTTTTTTTGTTCTACTCTGACCCGTCTGACTTCCTCCCAGCACGTCTCTCTGGCTGGAGCAAAGGAGCCTGTCTGTCAAACAGCTACTGAGCTGTGAGGATCGGTACACCCTCGGCCCGGAGGCTGAAAAACAATGTCTCTAGCCCTTCATCTGACAGTCTGTGACTCGAGCCCTCAGAAGCTTATCCAGTCCAAAAATGTCAGTCAGTAGCTCAATCTACTGTTTGTGTAAAATATACAGTATATATATATATATATATATATATATATATATATATATATATATATATATACTGCACAAGGTGTGGACAAATTCACACAAACACTCACAGTACAAATGCAGAAGCACCACATTAATGAGGCATATAATGTTGTGTTGTTGATGTAAAAGTTGAATTGTGTCCATATTTTTTACTTTTTAGTCTGAATATTGTGTTGGACTGCATTATGTAGTCATTGCTGTTGCTATGCCTGACACCCTTCTGACACAATAACAGTATTGCAGAGGTTTTGCATTATATTGTACAGATGCCTGTGTTCTAATAGGAACAACATGTTTGGGTTATTTAAGAGGCTGCATGCAATTTGTCAGGTTGTTTCTGATCTTGTTGAATTGAAAAAGGGAGTTCCACAAGGGTCTATTTTGGGGCCTCTACTCTTTCTATTATATATTAATGATATTTGTGACCACATGTAACAATATGCTGATGATGCAGTCCTGTATTCCTCTGCTCCTTATTTTGAGACTGCGGCTGACAACTTACAGTCTGAATTTAACTCATTGCAGCGTGCCCTTATTGACTGCTTTTAAATGCAAACGAAACTAAGGCTATGCTATTACACCCTGAAATACTGAGGTTCCCTCCCTCTCTAACAACACCCTTCAAGGGGATGGTACAAAAATTGCTCAAACAAGGAAGTTTTGGGCATTTTGTTGGTCAAAAATCTAAATTTTAAGCAATACATAGACCTAAATGTCTGGTAACAGGCCTAGTTCTGTCTCAGCAAGATAGACCATGGGGATTTCCAGATTTGCTTGTCCCACTTCTTTGAACTTACTTGAGATATATTTCAAACTAATGGCTACAGGACTCATTACCGCACATTGTACAATCTGACCGGTCTTCACTTGCACACACAGGAGCAGCATTGGTTTAGTTTAAGGCCATTCCAGGCAGGTTATCCATGGACATATGCTCTAAGTTTGTATACTTGTTCAAATACCTACAACCTTAAATCCAATAACTGGCTGGTCTTTCGGGTGCAGCTAGTTCAGTCGAGTCTGAAAAAGTATTCTATTTTCAGGGTAGACTCGACCTTGGGTCTCTCCGCTCTCTAACCAGTTTCAAACAAAGGTTTTGACCACAAAGTGTGACAATGTTGCAACAAGGCCAAACAATTTTAGCAAGCCTTGATGCCTTTTTATATGTATATATTTTACTGTATATATCTGCACCTCTTCTATTGACGTGTGGACTTTTACTCTGCAAAGATTTTTTATTTTTATTTTTTATTATAATAATGAAATCGACTGGTTGAATAAATTACATTACATTCATTTTAGACCCTTTTATCCAAAGCGACATACAATTCAGTATCCATAGACGCAGCTACGGGAGCAATTTTGGGGTTAAGTGTCTTGCTTAAGGACACATTGACATGAGACTATTAGAGCAGGGAATCGAACCACCGACCCTCTGATTGAAAGACAGCCCTGCTCTCCACTTAGTCACGGTCACCCCTAAATGTCAAATAAAACATTGAAATATTAAAAACAGTTCCTGATTATGTCCCTCTGGACATTTGCTACTGTACACATTAAAAATGCACCTGGCTGCTAGTTCTGAGCAGAAAGTGTTTGTAGTCTCCTCCCCTGGTGGGAGGTCCTGACCTTCAGTATGGTGAAGAATTTTAAGGCTGTAAAAGTGTCCTCCACTCAATGCAGGAAATCATAAGCAACAGCGAAGTTAGTCTTTCCTGTTGGTTCTGCTCTTGTGTTCACTGATGCATGTTCCAAGTGGACTCACTGCCTCGCCCACATCTAATTTAGGACAAGGGCACTAAAAACATAAGTAGCACCTTAGGAAAGTATTCTTGTTCAACCACCTCAATAGTTCATAGATTCACTAAAGTTTGTGGCTCTCTTCGTCACAACGTATCTTTTGAAGCAGCACTATCATTTTAACTTTATGCAAGCACGATTACAACCATTTCATTTAAATTGTACAGTGGAAACTGCTTATAGTGACCAAGGTTACAGTGATAAACCGCTTATATGGATCATTGAGTCATTCCTATACAAATGCTGTTTAAATTGTTGTCTTATAGTAATCAAGAAGTTCACTTACAGTGTTCATTTTTGTTGTTTTCATACAATTTTCAAAACTACGACGGTTCCATTTTTCTTATTTACTCCCATGATACTCTGTCTCATGGTAACTTGGCTGCTTCCAGCTGGCTACTTGAGGCTGGCGCATTAAAATCATGACGGCAAAAAAAAAAAGTAATTTTCTGTCAATGAAAATCGTAGTTTTCCCAACAAGCTTAAAAGAGAAACTTGCAAAAACAAGCCAACAAGATGTAACATGGAGAAACAGTCATGGCTGCTAGGGATGGAGGCTGAAAACGAATGTTCGAAGCCGCCCTCGAAACAGCTGACGTTGCATTTTAAACAGCTGCAACAGTCAATAAAATTCAGGAAACAGTGGAGCTGTCTGTTTAATTACTTTAAGATCGTTCACTGATTGCTGTGACCACTTTAACAGATTTGCACTGTACTTACAGCTACTCCAGAAGCACTATTCCCTGCTGTTTTTTTTTTTTTTTTACTTTACAGACCATTCTTCTCCTTTGATCATCAGAGGAGCAGATCCTTTATACTCTGAATTTGCCAGCTTTAACTTTCATCTCATCTACACAAACTCCCACATCTGCGCTGTTGAAGAGGTTACAGAATCTGGTTCGTGAAGAAAAAGTTATCGCTAAGCGTGGCGGGAAAAAAAAAAAAGTACTGACATTGTGCCCTTGCACAAGGCATTTCAAGGGGAGTGACGTGTGAGTAAAAGGAACAAAACAGCAGCAAAGTCAGTCGTGCATCGGCTGAAGAGCTTATTTTTTTGTCACTATATTCAATATTCATTATTTTAAAAAACATTAGATTCATTAAAACACTAAATCCAACAGCATATGTCTTCTAATAGCTTGTAGCTATTAGATTATGATACAAAAAAAAAACTTGAACATGATTATTTTTTTTTGTCACAGCAGGGGACTTCTTCTCATTCCAAACACATTTTACTTTTCACCATTTGGGCAAAGAGAGACGAATAGCTTCAGGCTCTTCCATTCAGCTGAATCACAGGAAAAAGAACTATGTTTCACTCCATCAGTAGAAGAACACGCTTCCAAAAACAACCAGTCGAAAAACCTTTCAAAAACACTTCTACACAATAATCAAGTACAGTGGCAGCTCTTTACCCATGCTGTTGAGACCATTCGTTTGTACAATGCACACCATGTGCTCTCATTTAGCCTTCACCGGCACTGCAGTAGCCTGAATAATATATAAACATCAAAGACAGAGGGCCTGTGTGTGTGTGTGTGTGTGTGTGTGTGTGTGTGTGTGTGTGTGTGTGTGTGTGTGGTGCAGGTCAGTGATCATTTCAGTGGCACTGCAGTCATACTTCATTACGGCTTTGTTTTACGTCCCCCTGCCCCGAGGAAACTTGCTCGTTGAAAAGTTCTGCGCTGATAATCGACGTCTCCTTCGTCACTCTTTGGAGCATTGTTTCACAGGTGGATCAGCAAAGCAGACCGAGCTACCGATCAGCACTCTTGGAGTTGGCCGGCGTTCAGTGTCACACATTTCAGAAGAGGCCTGCTGACACGGGGAACTGGAGCCAGACGTTCTCTTTGAAGGACAAAGCCTTCTAATTTATACCCCGAGACGGTCGTTTTTGATGTCCAGGGTCGCCTGTGCCAACATGTGACCCTGCATCACCGATATATGCAACCTTTAAACAAACCGGTACAATCCATGAAAGTATATGTTAGCAATATTTTTTTTTTTGGGGGGGGGGGGGGGGGGGGGGTGTACAGTATCAGCATGGACAAAAAAACAAACCAATGACCATATGGTTTCATGTTGAATGTTAGAAATGATGACTTCAAGAAACAGCCTGATATCATAATTACTATATAGGATATGCAATATTCATGCAGTAGTTTGTGCTGTGGTTTGTATGTAGCTCAGCTCATTGCTTTATGCATATTTCACAAACATTTCCCCGTCTGAAGCAGTGAGGCATTTATGGTGACACACACACTTTTCTTGAAGTTCAGTTGTTGCAGTGTTATAGTTAAAAGTTTAGGTTCCACCTTTAACACTCAACCCAGAATATGAGCGTGTGTACCTGAGTATATGGTTCATCATTATTAGATTTATAATGAATTCATCTATATTATTAATGTTATGGAGATGGCTTCCCAGTCAATGTGGAGTCCTTCACACCTCAAGCCAGCATCAGCTCTCTCATTGAAAAAGCACAACAGAGGATGAAGTTCCTGCGGCATGTTGAAGAAGTTCAGCCTTCGCCGCCATAATCGAGTCCCTCCTCACCTCCTCCATCACCATCTGGCACGCTGCTGCCGCTGCCTAAAACAAGGGCATCCCTCCAGGACCCGTACGCTCCCCGAGGCAGTCAGGAAAGATTGTGGCCGACCTCTCTCACCAACACACAAACTTTTTGAACCCTTCCCCTCTGGCAGGAGCCTGCAGTCTATCAGGACCAAAACTTTACGCCACGAAAACATCTTCGTCCGGCCTTATCTCACAGAAATACCTCTTAAGAGACAATCCCAGGACAACCAGGAGACCAGCGGTCGTGTCCCAAACAACAAAGTGTTGTTCAGTTGTTGTGAAGTTACATTAGTGACGTGTGCAAACTGCAGCACAGTCCTGCTTGGCTTAATAATGGAGCTACCAGCTAACGTTAACGGATGAGTTACATTATGATACATTCAAGATAAAATCAGAACATTTTTTTTTGTATTGGGCGAAGGTAAATTCTAATGTAAAGGAAATTATGTTTTTAAATTTCAAAATTTTGGCGAGAAACTTGAACAAATATGTTTTAGGAGATGTTTTCACAGCAATACGAAAATAGATATTAAACATATTATGACCTGTCCTTTTGATTTTAATGCACAGTTTGTACGTTTTAGTTAATTTAAGTACTCATTTTAAGACTAACCATGTTTTTTTGTGTGCCAATGTGTTACATTGGCATCTTCGGGACTCTACCTCTGTGCGTTGCATATTCTTTTTTTCTAGTTCGAACGGTGAACGTTTGCACATACCATGGACAATTTTGCACATTTCTGCACACAACAGATGAACGAGAATCACGACAAAAAAAAAACGATTGAAATGATACGAGTCGTGATACGCGACACACAAAACACACCCGCGTTTTCTTGGAACCTGTAGATCTGTCATTGAATCCCTGCCAGCTGCAGGGCTGCTGTTGCGCAGCTGACCTGAAACACCATAAAAACGAGATGACGATGGGAGAAAGTTTTCAGAAATGCCGGAGCAACTGCAGGTGTGCCCTCCACGTTCCGTGCCGTCTCTTCCATCTCATTAACCGAGTCATTAAATCGCTCGCCAGATACCTCATCTCTGTTGCGTCCTAAAGCCGTGGCTTCTACTCAGCTTTTGTCCCGCTGCGTTCAATGTCAGCCACAGCCTCTAATACCAATAACATTTCGCCTGCACTCACATTTACCAATACAGTGCAGCTGATCTAATTATCCCTGGTGGTAGCCCGCAGTGTGCGGGCGAACAGATGGCGGTTTACAGTCTAAAGGAATATGGAGGCAGCTCCAGTAAGTACATGTTTTGTTAAATCATGACCAGGACTCCTCAGAAATACAATCTACCAAATAATTGATTAGTTTACTGAATTCTGCAAGTAACATATTGGGTCTGAGTGACAAGTCAACCAGATAAACAATAGTATCGTCTTGACACTGACCATAGGGGGGGCATCTTTATGAATCAAAAGTTTTAAACAGAACAGAAGTAGGAACGGCAGTGATTAACTGACCTTTCTACCTGGTTGTTGGATCAATTCCTGACAACATTTCAAGCAGCTGATCAACATCTTTGCTATATTTTCTTGAGCGATGAAACCTAAAAGTTGCAGTGAATTGTGTACCCTGCTTTATGGTCAGTTTGACTCTAAATGGAGCATAATGTACTAAATGAACATCATGCTGTATTGAAGAAGACTGTAAACTAGAGATTGAGACCATAAACTCATGTTTACAATGTTTACTGAGGGAATAAATCAAGAGAGAAGTAGAGTCATTTTTAGACTAGACTTCTATACAACCAGAGGAGTCGGCCCCTGGTGGACACTAGAGAGAATGCAGGTTGGTACTTGGTATTGACTGACACAAAGGTTTCGGTATCGATAAGGAAACAAATGGTATTAAATGGTATATCTCTAATCACAACATTATCTTCTTTCTTATCACCGTCATCATATTATTTTTGTTGATACCACTCTCCATACTTCATCCTTGGTCTTCTTCCTCTCTTCTCTTCATCACTGTCATCTTCATAATAACATTATTCATATATTCTCTCATATCTCATCATCATCATCATCATCTTATGATTATTATTCTTTTTCAGCTTTACCTTTTTTATGATCACCATAATAATCAAATTCCTCTTCATGATCTACCCCATCTGCAACTTCATCATCATCATCATAATAATAATCATCATCATCGTATCCTTCATGTGTGTCTACCCTGTCTTCTTCCTTTCCATCATTGTCGTCATTTCATCCACATCGTCGTTATCTTTCTCCAAAAGAGGTGGATTCACGGTCAGAGATGATTGATCCATAACTAATAATGTTAGTTACTTTGATAATAATCATTTCACTGTTTTTTTTTTTGCATCGTTCATTGTGAGGTCAGGTCTTACCTCAGCCTTCCTGTAACTTGTAGGGATTCTAAATGCCTTGCTCTTCTTCATTAAGGAAGATGCTTTCCACCACGAAAGGGTTTGAATCCTTAAAGCAGCTCCTCTACTAAACTACACTCACCTACAGCCAGAGTTACTTTTATTCAGTCCAAACCAGAACCCACTGCGAGGGACGAGGGACAGAGCAGAGTTTGACAGCCTCTCGGACCAACTAAAAGTCATCTGAGGCGATGGCACGGCCGTGTGATGAATGAGTGTGTGTTCAGGGAGCCAGAGCTTCAGTGGGAATGGCCTTCAGCAAATATCAATGGGTCACAAACTCAGATGGATGGACTGCAGGCCTCAGCTTTATCACTCAACTTCGTGTCCCTGGGTTAATAAATCTAGATTGCTGACTGACGGCCGCTACTGCCATAACGCGGCCTTGACTTCATCGGATCGCCTTGATGGCTCCCCTTCTCTGAACACACATTTTCATAAATGACACTAAAGAGGAAATATGAGAGGATGATTCTCCTCAGTTTCCTCCTCTCGCCGTGAGAAACTCCAGCGTCTCATGAATCATATGGAACAGTTTTTGCAGGAAAAAGCGCACAACGTATTTACACTATTTAGATTATATTCACATGTTTATGTTCCTCTCAAGAAATCCAGCTCAGAAAAGCTCCATTCACAGAATTTATTTCAACTGTTTTGAAGGCTTTGTTCAGACAGACTGGCTCAGGGGAGTTTGTTCAAAATACTCCAGGTCACGCTGCCACGCCTTGAGGTATTTTTCAAATCGAGCCTTGGCCACGATTGCCCAGTTCTTCTAGTTTTAAGTGCGCCGCTCCATCTTTGACCCAATGGGCGTGTGATGGCGGAGTCCCGTCCTTCGACTTGAGACGGATTAGACAGAGGAGAGGAGAGCGACTGCTAGAGAGAGAGAGTGATTTGCTATTTGAAAGAGACATTCCCTCTGGGGCAACTCCAAAGACCATCATTATGTTTGGGGTTTCAAAAATAGAAGACCAAAATATGGCAATCACCTGTCAGGAAAAAAAACAAACATATGATATAGGGTAGCGGGGGGGGGCACCATGACACCTCTGGCGGGTGAAATCCGCCTCCGGATAAAACCTGGCGAGCCTGGTCCTGCAGAGATGCAGACTCTGGGACACTTTAAATTGAAGTCCATGTCTCACACAGATTTAGGATTTGTGTACCCTCTCAGTTGCAGACCACCAGGTCTCATCAGTTAATTCCATCCCCAATTCCTCTTCCCAGGCACGTTTCAGATTATTAAGAGAGGGGCTAGAGATATTTTTTAATCATGTTATATAACCTTGAGACATCCTCATAGTGGTTAAAGCCATTATCCTCCATCAAACCACCAGGTGGGTGTTTTCTGGATGTCTTGAATTGAAAAAAAAAAATTGGTGGAAAAAGGTCGGCAATGCATTTTAGTACCTTCTGAAGCCAGAGGTGGAATACAGAGTCGTGAAGGCAGGATTGCTGACTATCGGGATGGACGAGTTAGTTAGTTTAAAACTAAAATGTATCATAATCTGCGATCTGATCCTTAGGGATGGTTTGAGTGATATTTTCTACTCAGAGAAGGCAGTGAAGCACATAACAGGGAGGCAAGGGACATCCAAAATGCCATTTTATGGATATTAGCAGCACAGTGATAATGAAGAAAGTTTGGTAATGCAAGACCCTCCTATGACTTGCACTTTTCTAAAAATGCCAGACAAAGCTGGGTAATTTTACCCAAACTCATTTCTGTGTTTGTTCAACTCTTTAAAGAAAGATTAGTATTGTGAAATTATGTCATTAGTGTGAACCGCTGCTTGTTGAGCAGAGAAAAGGGCTTTTATCTAAGAGATAAAGCTGCGGGCTGAAGCCAAATTTCCCAAGAGCTGTGAATAAGTATTCAAATTCAATGTGGTCAAATGCTTTGTGTGCATCTGGAGAGATGAGGACCACTGGGGAAGGCCCTGGACTACACTAAACTATGTTAAATCAGCTTCTTTCCAAAGTACCGTCTACCTTATTAACTCCTGTTTGGTACGGATGGATGATTTGGTGTAAAAAAAGTTTCCAGGTTCAGAGCAAATCTTTAACGAGTATTTTGTTAACACAGCAGACGAGACTCACTGGTCAATACGAGTCACACTGCGCTCTTTAAGGAACACCGATATCACCGGCTGAGATGAGGTGGGAGACATTGATTCCTGCTGGAATGTATAAACCGTATATAAGTACTGTATATACTTCACACAACAGCGGTGTTCATTTTATTTTAAATGATAAAATGCCAGGTCCTAGGGCTTTACGACACTTCATAGCTTTGATTGCCCAGTTAATTACGTCATTAGAACCGTCCCTCTCTATGGACAAGACACCATCAGGTTGTATACATTGATATTTTTTTATTTGGTCAGCACAAGTGATTGCGTATATATAGAGCAACACTAGCGGTGGATGCTACGCTACGTTGTTACGCTACATTGTTACGCTACATTGTTACGCTACATTGTTACGCTACATTGTTACGCTACGTTGTTACGCTACATTGTTACGTTACATAGTTACGTTACATAGTTACATTACATAGTTGCTTCAAGTTGTTAAGTTACAGAATTACATTAAGTTGTTACATTACATTTTGTGTTGCTACGTTACCTTGTTACATAGTTACGTTACATAGTTACGTTACATAGTTACGTTACATAGTTACGTTACATAGTTGCATCAAGTTGTTATGTTACAGAATTGCATTGAATTGTTACATTACATTTTTACGTTGTTATGTTGAGTTATGTTACGTTGTGTTGCTACGTTGTTGCATTTAGTTATTAAGCTACATTGTTACGTTGCGTTGTTACGTTTAACACAAACCATGATCCTTTTCTCTAACCTTAACCAAGCAGTGTTGTTTGCCTAAACTTGACCAATCGTTTCACAATGTTAACCACGTGAAATTGTGCGTTTCTGCAAAGTTGATATGAGGCTGATATAAAACATATTTATGAAACATATTTTTTGTTAAGAAACGTCCATATTAAATGTATCCCGTGGTTTGCAGAGACGTACAATGACATTTTCTTTTCTGCTGACTGGGTTTTTCATCATCATTGATTATTACCTGGATGATCAAACCAGAAGGGAAATCACATACACAGCAGGAGGCAACATCCTGCCACTTCTTTCTGTGTTTAGTTCATGTTTCATTATTGCAGAATGCAGGCAACATTTTTAAAACACAAATTCAGCGATGTCAAGCCGAACTTTGAAATTAACCTGAAGACCTAAAGAAGAAAACATAATAAAGTTTGCGAGACGAAATATTGGATTTTTAAAAATGTTGGCATTTATCCAGCTGAGACCTGCATTTCTTTCTGTGTGGGCTGATTGTCAGGAAGCAGAGCAGGACATGAAAACCCTCAACTCAAATCACGCACAGCAAGCATGAACCAAAACAAATTAAACCTTACGGTGACGGGGATAGATTTCTTTTTGGGGTGGAATAACCGGTATGGATTGCAGCAAATACTACCTTCTGAAGGGAGTCAAACTAAAAGCCCTGATAGTTCTGTGTGCAGACAGACACCATCAGGGAGGGAAAGAGTCAAGATGATTGGCCCTAAAAGCACTTTTATTATCCAATATCCCCTCATAGTCTCCGTCTGAAATGAGCTGGAGCAGAGTTTCACTCAAGAACACTTCAGCAGGTACAAGTTTGAGTCTGGGTTTCTCTACTGTACTCTCCCAAAGAAGTTTTGAGCTCCCTCTGTGTTTTCTGTCTAGGTGCTCTTGACCAGGCCCCAAAATGTCATGAAAGTTCATCAATGGTGAATGGTGAATTTCTGGTGAAGTAAAAATAGTCATATTATTACTGTTCACAGAATCAAATGTAAAATATTGCTGGTTCAGCAAACCCCTGAGCCAGAGATTTGTTTAATAAACGTATTTAATTTCATCCTCGTACCACGCGTGCAGAAAAAATCAGGTTTAGGCAACAAAACTACTTGGTTAACGTTTGAAAAAAGATCATGGTTTATGTTCAAACAGCAATGAAACGTCACAATGGAGATAGCGTAATTAAAAAAAACTCAGGGTCCTGACAAAATACGAGACATAACATATAAAAAAAAAACATCACGTGCAAAAAAATTCCACATTCAACACATCTGTGGTTTGAAGAAATACCAAAATAAAATGAAGGAAACAATTTAAACTTTTAACTGTCATTTAGTCTCGCGCTGAATTACCAAACACACCGATATCTACAGCTCAGCATCCGTCATCAGCTTTGGGACAGCACTTCCTCTGCACCAACTGACATATTAGTTTAAACTTGAGAACCTCTCTCCTTGGAGACTGGTGACTGTGAGTGGTAAGTCATTCCTTATCTGAACACAACACGTACACGTATACACACACACACACACACACACACACGGCAGCGCTGCTTAGCATTCCCTCTCACTCCTTTCACCATATTCACACGTGGCCATTTGCTTCTTATCTCCGGATGCACACACAAACGCGCACAAACCTGGAGCGCACGGATACATGTGCGCTGACACACGGGTTCGGAGTGCAGCGGCGTTATCTGACATTAGGGCCGCGATTAGAACAGACACTCCACTGACTCCAAATCAGCTGAGACACGAGATTAAAAAAAAAAATGAAATGCCACGGAGGACTCGTGCAGCCACACCGGAGAGACGGAACGAAAAAGTACCTCCTCCCTTTTTGAGTGTCATGTGTGAATTTCCTCTATCAGACGCAGCAGCCTGTCCTCATCAGAAAACACTCTGTGTATGTCAGCAGTGAGTGAGTGCTTCTCCTTATTGCTCATGCATTTGAAGGGAGCATTGTGCAGATAATTGGAGGAGATAAGTGGTCGTGCATTCACCTGGAATTACTCGGTTCGCACAATTTGTTTGTGGGCCAATTTTGCATGAATTTTACACCTTTGAAGAGCAGGTGCAAAATAGCACACAGAACTCAGGCTCACTCTTAACTCATTAAAAAAACACGTGTTTGGTAAGTGCCCGTCGGCGTCTGATAGCAACGCACCGCGCTTTCAACTCACTCCCATGTAAACCTAGTCAAGTCATTATTACAAGTTCAGAGCCACTGGAGTCACTGGATCAAGAGCGAGAACCAGGCGGCGACCGCCATTTTTATCAAGTGAAGCCAATGCGCAAGTGTCTAAAACTTGCATTCTCTCTAGTGTCCACCAGGGGGCGACTCCTCTGGTTGTATAGAAGTCTAGTCTAAAAATGACTCTACTTCGCTCTTGATTTATTCCCTCAGTAAACATTGTAAACATGAGTTTATGGTCTCAATCTCTAGTTTACAGTCTTCTTCAATACAGCATGATGTTCATTTAGTACATTATGCTCCATTTAGAGTCAAACAGACCATAAAGCAGGGGATGCTTTAGGGGCGGGGCTACACAGTGATTGACAGGTCTCTACCAGAGACATATCAGGGGTCTCTATGTCACTCCTCCTCAGTCCAAATATGTTCACTTCCTGTTCACTGGTTGCAAAAAGCAACCAAGGCTTCAGAACCGCTGACTCACGTCTCACTAGAATTGAAATATCAGCACTGTCTATGTCATGCATTTAATCATCAGTTAGTTAGTTTTTCTTTTACAATAGCTCTGCTGTTGCTGATGAATACATAAATCTAACTGCATTCTTTTAGTTCTGTGTCATATTGCTAGGCAACGTTATGTCTGCAGGAAAAAGGTTTCAATAAATGAGTTGCAGCAACTGTTTTTACTTCAGACCTGCAGTGAGAGGTTACGGACATTCCCATCCACATCCAATTAGCCTCTTAGCTTTCTGACTGCCGCTCTCTCAGTCTGTGGCTGTTGCAGAGAAACATTTTCTGAAGGTAGAGTATATGTAAGGCTTTTCTGTTTTCGCAGTAAGTGTTGTGGATCAACATTCATCTCTTTTCAATTGCTTTTGCCAAGCGCTGAAAGTTCTGGCTTGAAACACAAATTCAAATTGCCGGATGCACCCAATCCCCAGCCCCTCCCCACACCTGCATTATAAATCTTGCATGACTTTGCTTTATGACAAACGGCCTCCTCTGCCAAACGTCTGTTGAATGCCGGCTCTAATTATCTGGTGTAGATGTCTCTAATGCGATTCCTTGATTCATAACGAAGTTATCAGCAAAGGCTCATTTTCTATTCAGAGATAATTACAAAAAAATATTTTTGTTTAGTTTTTTGCAAAAATATGACCTCTTTCTAAAAACTCCATCTAATCTTCACTATATATATATATATATATATATATATATATATATATATATATATATATATATATATATATATAATCCTGTACATCTTCTGCATCCTATGAAATGAGATGACGTTCCACCTGTAGGTGGCAGCGCAATATCACGATGATTTCAGAGAGAATCAGACAGAAGGCGATATGATATGCATTTTGAAGGAAATATTCAGGATGTCAAACTGATCCCGCTGTGAAAACTAAAAGCTAAAGTCCACAGATCACAATGTCAAAGTGAACCACATCACCTGGAGATCGAGACAGAAGACGATCAAGGAAACACAGCGTTCCTGTAGAGCTCTGTAGCTCTTTATTCTCTGTTACAATCATTAGAAAGCAAAAGCAGCTTCAGCAGCTAGTATAGCATAGCAGCGCTAACGCTGTGTGCTAACATACTCTGCTGATGTTAGCTCCACAGGTTTTCAGGTAGAAACATAGCGTTTTAGAAACGCATATCTCCTTCTTCCTTCTGGTAACAACGTAATACAACGGTTTGTACAATATCTGGTCAAAGCCGGTACGAGTCTGTGTACGAGGGGCGGGACTTAGCGAAGGCTCATTTTGTGCAAATTTTGCAAATTTTAGGTTTCTAAACTGAATACACGCGAGGATTTACATATTCTCCAAGGCTATGCTGCAGCATGTTTGTCTGTTTTGAGTGTTATAATTTGGAAACATTTTCTTTTGTTAAACCACATGTATTTAAATGGTTTAGCAGCATTGGTGGTTTTTGGTGCTCTCTGTTTGACCTTTTTGTTTCTTACTGAAGAAAACAGAGACTGACACCAGGAGACAAAGCGCTCTCTCCAGCCACTCCACCCACGGCCTTCTCTAAATAAGTCCACTGCTGCTCCGGTGCCGAGGGGTCACCGCGCCGTGCCCCCCCCCCCCCCCCCCCACATTCGCGCTGCAAAAAGAAAAACCACAAACATCTGCCCTCTCATGACGGTTTTTACCTCCTTTGTTCACTCTGACAAATAGCTGGAGTCAGACCTTGCCCGTGGCGGTGCTTCAGCACTAACACAAAGTCAAATAAAACGGGGAGAGAGGTCTGGGCATCAGAGATTATAAAGTGGATGATGATGTACTGTATGTTTGCTCTCTGAGAGGACAAGAAAGGGTTTCAAGCAGTATTGATTTCGAGAGAGACGGACGCGTTTTCTTCTTTTGGTTTTTCTGATCGGCACTCTGCCGAGTCCAAACCGATTCCCCCCGTTGGAAAAGAAAGCCCTTAATCTCCTTTATGTTACTCTTTCACAGCTCATAACGTCAGCGTGTCCCTCTCCAGCAGCCGTTTGTCCGTCCGAGGGGGATGTAAACCTGACGTGGTAATATCTAACATTCGTCTGTCTGTCCCCACTCCGCCCACACTCAATCCCTTAGTGGCATTACTTCCTCAGATGTTTCATCAATCTTATTCGCCCAGGCTAGTCGACACAGAACACATTCTAGTGCAGCATCAGACAAACACTGACCCTTTGACACTCGCTTGATAAGGCCGCGTGAGCAGGGATCACAGTCACTCGTGTGCCATGTTTGGCACCTGCTAACAGCTCCTGTGTACAATGATCCCTCTGTTGACATTTCCATCAACACGGTGGATGATGGACCATAAACTATGTTGTGCGCTTTTTTGGGATTGTTTGTCTTTTTTTTTATAGAATTTACCAATGAAACCAACGGTACCTCCGATTTTACGCATGCAGCTTAGAACTTGTTTGTTTTACATTTAAATTCTTTGCATAAATCATGTTAATGTAAAACAAACAAGCTTATGAAACATCCTACCACATACATAAAGACGATTAGAAGAAATATCCAGTTGACAGAGACAAAGATGAAAAATCATCCAACAGTAAACCGGATACTTCTCCTCTTGCTGCTAATTTCCATCTCTATGAACAACCCTGATTACATTTAGATTTTTAACATCAGCACCGAACCCCCGAAATCATAAATATGTATTTACTCCAATAAGGAGTAATAAGAAATATGTCCATATTCAGGCAGTCATACTTCAAAGTTCAACCGTGGACTTTCTGCAGCCTGTGCAGCTCCACTGGAGCAGGTGAGGCATGAGTGCCTTGCTCGAGGGCAACTGTTTAATATGTGTCAGTGAGAGGAACATGCACAGCTAAAGTTTCTACGAAGAGATGGTAAATGCCTGCGTGCTCTCTGTTCCTCCTTCACTTGGAGAAACACTTTCAAACATTTGAGATGAACCTAAAACTGATCAGCAGCAGATCCACAAGCCCATCACCGAAATCAATGACATCTCACTGTACTCACCTCCTCTTGTTGCCCCGTGGGAGCTGAGAAGCATCAGGGTGACCTGCGTGATAATTCCCCAGACTTTTTTACTCCAGAGATCCATGGTGAAGCGGGAGGATTGCTGCAGAAAAAAAAAAAAAAGCCCAGCCGGGTGAAGGAGGGAGACAACCTGCCTCTCCTCTCCTCTTCACTCCACTCCTCCTCCACGCTCTCGCACTTTCCGGATTCCCTGCTCGAATGTTGCACTTTGTGTGCGTCCGCGGCGCTCACCAGCATCACCAGCCTGGCTCCACGGCGAGGACGGCGGAGGCTACTTTCTGTTCGGCTGCACTCTGCAGAGTGAGAGGGAAGGAAGGGAGTGAGGAGAGAGACTCTAGGAGAGAGAGAGAGAGATAGAGAGAGAGAGAGAGAGAGAGAGAGAGAGAGAGAGAGAGAGAGAGAGAGAGAGAGAGAGTCTCAGCTGTCACAGCTCCAGTGAAAGGTACTTCAGTCATTAAAGAGGACTTGAAGACCCTGTGCTCTGCCAGAATCCTTCAGCAGAACCCCCCCCCCCCCCCACCCCTCCTGCAGGCGACAGCATTCTGCTCCAACAATGTTTGAGAAAGAGTCGTCTCAGGTCCCATTAGGCTCCAGTCGGCTGCTCACAGTTTGTTTGTCATCATGTAATGCAGCAGTTCAGGTCCGGTGGTCACGGAAGGGAGCCTCAGCACGGTGACTCACTGCAAATCAATTGAAAGTGTCCCACTGGGAGAGCGCACAGGAATTAAAATGACTATTCAGAAACTAATTGTAGGTTTTATCGGTGCATATTTCAGCCCTTTTTAGGGAAAGAAATCTAGCTTTTCCTTCCTTTCAAAACTGAAATTACAATCATAGACCTGATCAAAAAAGCCGAACACAACATTGTTGTGACACTGAATTCAATACAAGAAACAAATAGGCTCATTCACAGTCACAGATTATACATAATATGCAGCTAAAGTGAGCAAACAAATATTTGAATTTTCAAAAAGGCATCCGAATAAATTGGAAACAAAAAACATTCGCCAAGAGTGTTATTTTCCCAAATCCTTGAATAATAAACCCTGAAAATAGTTTTTGTTTTGTACCTGGTTCAAAGTGCAGCGTGTTGAAAGAGAGACTGTGCAGACATCCGGTGGTTGAACTTCTCGTCCCCCAATTCCAACCAACAGTTATTTATTTCTATACATTTTCTTAAAGCATGACCACGATTGTTCCACAACCTTAACCACATGTTTATTATTGTATCCATGATGACGAAGGTCAACTATTCTACCAATCATCTAGCGATAGGGGTGTCTAATGAATTTAAATGTGTCTTTCAAGGCCAGTGAAATACAAGCAGTAAGTAAGTTAAAGCTACTACAAGGAACTTTCATTCTTTTGTTTCTGGCGGTCCCTGTGGGCAAAATAGGTAGTGTTGCTGAGCACCAGAGTCCTTTTTAGAAAACCTCTCATTTTACTGCAGCAGGGTTCTGACGGTCTGCCCCTCTCAGTCCTGGTTCTGGTTATCCTCTGCTTCCCTTCCTTCCAGCGGGTCCAGCAATACGTCCTGGGTCTCCAGCAGCGTGGTGTCGGTGTCGGCTCTGCTCCTGGCGGGACGAGTAGATGCAGCTGTCTGCAGCTGAGCTCTGCAACATAGCGGATGCCATCAAATGAAATTCGACTAGATTTAAAGTGATTCATCACCAAATTCTCAATGATTTGTTATTTATATGAGTGTGGTCTTATGTGGTAGCTAATATATTTGAAACACAATTTACGAGGCTAGAAGCAAAATTTAAAAATGAAACACATTTCAGTCTGTATTTTTAAAGAGAGAAACTTTCAGAAAGTTCTTTTCTCACCGCTTCCAGCCTTTGTGATTAAACAAAAAGACATGGAAGAGAGAGGACGCATGCTGTGTCTCCTGGACAGATGTTTTTTTTTTAAATACGTCTGGCACAATCACTTCACAGTCGGCTATCATTTCAAAACCACGACACAATGTAACAACGGCAAGGTGAGAGAAGTAATTTCTCTGTCCAAATTGGGTTTCCACATACAATGCTGTGTAAATATCTCACTTCTGCAGGGTGAAGAAAGAGAGAATGCCGCATTGGGGATTATCACGGTTAATATTACTATTCCTGGATCATGTCACTGTGCTTGTTTTTATCTGCCATGATGACTTACCATGCAAGCCTCGCGGAGACGTCGGAGAGGCTTTTTCGGGAGCGGAGAGTCGTCGGGCGGCATGTGAATGAGGCGAGGAAACAAAACGCTTCCTATGGAAACGTGTTTGTCTGGTGCGTCCGCGAGACAAATCTGGGAAAAGGCGACGCAGAGCGTACAGGGACGCAATCGAGTCTTTCATCTCTGGGTTTTGCTGATCGTTAACGTTTCAAAAAGGTTTCTACTCACTTTACTTTGTCTAAGTGATGAAAAGATTGTCAGTGCGACAGTTGATCAAGCGGACAGCAGAGATTCGGATTAAAACCATTTACTCAGTATTTGTCCAAAGTGTCTCAACAACTGTTGGATTGGATTTCCATGGAATTTGGTAGCAACGTTCATGTTCCCCAGAGGATACATTGTAATCACTGTAATCAGCTCAGTGCCTATAGTGCAGCCTCATAGAGCCGCTAGCATGTCTACAATGTAGTTGTCTTGTTTGAAAATGCATTTGATGGTAACGTATCTTCTCCGTATGATATCTGTCCAAAAGTTATTTTTCTTTATTTGTTTGTGAGATCTGTGCAAACCTATGCAGTGCTCAGGCAACACAACTACTGGGTTTGGGTGAAATATGAATAACATTTGAAACACTTGGTTAAGTAAAAACAACAACGTCTTGGTAAATAATAGGGTGGAGAAATAAGTCAATGTTAACTTAAGGTTTAAGGACATGTACAGCACTCTAGTGAGTGAAAGTCAAGTGTCCCAACCTGCTCCCTTTGCTACTTTATCCCTCCTTACATTACATCACCTGTCCAGGCTCATGATTACATGGATTATATTTCAATTATTGAGTGTTATTTTCGCAGGAATAGCCACAAAATATGCATGAGAAGCTTCTTGATGGAGTTATGCTTGATGTGCTTGTGCAGTGACAGATTCCCTAATAACTATGGTACATATTCCCACAATCCCCAAACATGCCATCACACGAATAAAACACAGAGATATTGCAACTTTTTAAAAAACATTTTCCTGAAACAATGCTTGCAGAGGTGCATTCAGCATCCTGGCTATAGTCCTTTTGTTTATCCCCTTACTTATTAAATAGGATAATTTGCATAGAAGTTCTTTAAATAGTCACAGTTGTGACAGCTGTCTGACAATTCTGAAATATTTCTGCAATTTAGAACAACTTTTAGCTCAAAGTTTTGCACAGTCACAGTCACACAATAAATCTGACTTTATTAAGAAGCATGAGAGTCAGTCCTCATGAATATAGGTTAATTCTGCAGGAGTTTGAAATGTCATTATATGTAACTTCATTTGTAAATAAACAACTTTTATTGTAAAGAAAACAACTTTAGTTTAATGCGCTCATTTTTAGTTTACTCACATCGTTGACAGCTGAGGCAGCGGATGAACTCCTTTGGCTTGTTTTAAGTGACACAGCTGACTTTGTTTTGACATTGTATTTTTTGGTATTTTTTGGAGTAAATTGTCTGTTCTGCTTTCGACTTTGTCACTTGGCTTTTGCAGCTGTAGTCGAGCCCCTCCGCAGCCCCCTGCCAGGCCTCGTTTTGTATAACTCATTTTTATTTTGCATACCAAATGATGCCGGCCAGTGACTGATGCACTCCCACTCTACTTTATATTCACAACACCTGCTGCAAGCTGTGTAGGGATTTTGGCTTTGGCCAGCAAGCTGGTCGGCCAAAACAGAAAAGAGTCTTAGTTTAAGAGGTGAGCGGGGATGTTTTAAACCTGACGGGGGGATAAAATAGACACAATTGGTTCTCTATCCACTGGAAAGGTGAATCTACTATTGGCTGTAAACGGTCAGTTGGGTCAACAGACGCGTCTCTCTTCTCTCTTTTCATGTAAACAGTGAGAAAGATTACTTATGGTGGGTGGATGGGTCAAACAAACACAACTTTTCAACACTTTTTGCGTTGTGTTGTTGAGTATTTGTGAAGTTCATGACGTATTCTACTGTTTTAAAATGATTTGTATGTACTTAATCTAAACCCAACCGTGATCCATCCATCCATCCATCCATCCATCCATCCATCCATCCATCCATCCATCCATAGATTTTCTTATCCGGGGGTCGGGTCGCGGTGGCAGCAGGCCAAGCAGCCTGACCCAGACTTCCCTCTCCCCCCCAAACATTTTCCAGCTCATTCTGGGAGGATCCCGAAACCTTCCCAGGTCCGCTGGGGAGATGTAATCCCTCCAGCGTGTTCTGGGTCTCCTAACAATTGGGCGTGCCCGGAAAAACCTCCAGTGGGAGGTGCCCAGGAGGCATCCTGATTAGATGCCACCTCAGCGGACTCCTTTCGACGCGAAGGAGTACCGGCTCAACGCCAAGCTCCCCCCTGATGTCTGAGCTCCTTACCCCGTCTGAGGCTCAGCCCGGCCACCCTACGGAGGAAACTCATCTCGGCCGCTTGTACCATGCTGTGTACTGATCGGGTAACGTTAGCCGTGTGCTAGAGCTAGCAAAGTGACAGCAGTGTGGAAACAATATTTTACACTGGAAAATCCCAGCAATAAATCAGATTGGATCTGTGGCAAGTTCAGGTATCGGAATCGATATCGGGAAGGAAAGAAATGCTGTCGGAACATAATTTAAAGCGCTAGAAAAAGACTAAAGTCAACCGCTACTGTTATCAATGGTTAAACAGACTTTTGAACATTTCCTTGTCACTCTGCAACATATCCTCATGCAACGGTTTGTATATCTTACGAAAACATCTTTTGAGCATTTTACAACGAAAGTTAAAAAAAAAACATGTCAATTTCTACACATTACATGCATATGGTCTTTTCAAAATAAAGTTCCGTCTTCACAGGAAACTCAGTTTAGGCAACAAAACCACTTTGCTAGGTTTAAGTGCCATTTTGGAAATACGCAATTAACGTGACAAAAACATGTCGTTGACTTCTTGTTTCACACGGGGAACGAACAGAGGTCTCATGGCTGAAAGATCTCTGGTTGATGGATCCATCCACCTCCTCTGGGCTTTTATGGTCTTTATAGTTCCTTGTTTACGTGAATAACTACTCTTGCTATTAATGCTGGATGAGGCCAAAAAAAAAAAAAGAAGAGATGCTAATGGTCGGTCTCTGGTCACCTTGAATATGAATGATTAACCTGCAACAGGCTGACTTGTTTACGAGGGGTCTCTGCACAGTCGTGCCGCGTTCATTGGGACGCCTGAAGCATTTCCCTCCTAGAAAACTGCATCCTCTTGCAGTTTGGAAGCAGGGCTACTTTTTTATCTTATTAATATTTAGGATTCATCGCATATGCCTCTCTCCGAGAACGGTGACGATGCGAGCTCCTCTACATAGGGAGGCGTACGTGTCGCTTTCTTTCCTTTATCCGCTCCGGTTCGTTTTTCCCATTATTGACCAGAAGACACGGGTTGTTTTCTTTGTGCCACAGCTGCCCTCCGAACAGTTACCTTGGATACTGTCTCCTCATGAATAATGTTAAGAAACATCAATGAAAAGTGTCTTTGAAAAAAAAAAAAAACACGTCTGGCAACTCTGTGCGTTCACTGTAAGAACCATCGATTCGGGAGTTTCAGCGCCTTGTAGGAGTTACTGTTGTAGTTTTGGTTTCTCCCTCATCTGGTCTTGGCGTGTTCGCATTTTAGGTTACAGGAACAGGCGGCTGCAGCGTTGTGGGGCTGGGTAAAAGTGATGGAGACACAATGAAGCCATAGAGATATTAGCCGCGGCTGCATTGAATTCACTTCTTTTTTCGTCTGCTGCCGGCGGAGAAGCTGTCGTCTCCGTATCTCTGCGGCTCTTCGAGCACCAGATTTATCGACTCCTGCTTCGACTCGGATCAGTGGACGAGGCTCCGCTGACCAGACCTTTACACTCAAAGCTACCAAACTATCCCCAAACCTCTGCCTGTTGACATCAGACAAAACAGCTTTAACTGATTTTTATATCTCTTAAAGCATTATTTTACAAAAGTTCCACATCTAATAAATCTGGAGGGCAAGGCTGGTGAGCAGGTGACGAGTGAGTAACGAGAAACAGATCAGGTCCAGGATAGGGGTTTTGGATTTGAGATGGCTCTGAAGCGAAGAAATGGGCAACATAGCAACTTGATCTGGCAATTGATGAGGCGAAAAGTGGGGCTGGTGTGTGTATTTACTGCAGAGCTGACGAGTGAAAGTGGAAACAGGTGAAGCATGTGGAGGAGTCAGGTGAGCTGGAAAAGGGCAGGACAGGAAGTGGATGGCACAGACTGACACTGCAACTAAATCTCATCTGAGTAAACGTCTTTTCAGACCGAGTCTAGAAATTAATTTTTAACAAGAGGCGAGCTGAAAATAATAGCAGCCACGTACGTCTAGTCTTTTGTTCCTTTAGCAGCTACGGCGTTAGATAAGAGGAAACAAAGCACCGACACTCACATTTGAAGGGTCTTTTTTAATTATGGGCAAAATCAAACAAACATGTTTCAGCTTGAAGCCATCGTCAGCGTAATCACTTTAGCAGTAATGGCAATTGTGTACGTGAAGCACAAACGGCAATCAGGAAAGAGAATACATAATTACGTAAAAAGATGCAACGTAACCTCCCGCTGATAGATAATATAAAAGACACCAAACATATATTATATAGATTGATAAATAAGAATATACACAAATATAAAAACTTGCTTTTTTAATATTATCTTCCTGGCGTCTACCATCAAAACGCTTGTCTGTTATTCTGTATGTCCTCTCCATGTTCTCATTCTGGTTGCATCATGAATTTTCTGCAAGTATGTTCATGCAGTGGCCAAAAATCGAAATTGGAAGTAAATCACTGAAAACGTGTCTTTAAATGCGGTAAAAACTAGAAGAGGAGACACCTAATCACTAAACTACCATGACCAGTTTGTGACATCAACTCGACCGAAAACTCGACAAGCGACGACTTTGACTAAGTGACTAAGTGACTGCATGACTAGCTAATGGGCTGTCTTACTGACTCCCACGTCTCCCTCCAGACAAGTCACGGTCGATTTCTTCTCGTGGCTTTGACCTCGGTGGGCAGCGGGGGAGGGGGAGGGGGAGGGGGGAGGGGGGTTCTGGGAGTGTTTAGGCCGAGCCGGGCTGTTTTGCTGTGCTGCGGGGGTATTGACGGGGTTGCGAAGCGTGATATTAGGTGCAGGTCTTTCGCGCCGGGACGCCTCAGAGCCTTAACGATCCCAGAAGCATCGCCGACCTCTGCGGCGGTGACTGACAGGAGCCGCTCGGCTGGAAGAAGAAAAAAAAAAAAAAAACGCAGCTTTGGGGCCACGGAAGAGGGGGAGTCGGAGGGCAAAAAAAAAACTGCTGTTAGGACACAGATCTCTGAACAACATGGGACATAGTGTACAGCACACACACACACACACAACCAGTGTCCCTCATTAGCAATGGAATACGACGGGTCACCCTGATTGTCTTCGTGAAGATTCAGTGTTTGAAAGCCGTTTCGAGCTTTATTCAGAATGTGATTTTTCGGTTTTCTCCTGCAGATTTAGTTTCTTGTGAGAATAGAAAAGTTTTATATATGATTGAATATATATATATATATATATATATATATATATATATATATATATATATATATATTGATATAGTAGATTCCCCTTTGATTGGACCTGTTGATATGAACACAGATGAGGATCTGGAATAATGAGGAAGTTAGGAAATACTTTCTTCTTGTTTGAGTGCTTTCTGCCTTATAGGCTGCCCAACATAGAAAGCTGTTTGCATGCTTGTCCACGTGCAGCTTGGGCCCTTTTTTTTTATGTTTTTTGCCCTTGAGTCCACCCCTCTATTAACTTTAACTTTACCTAAATCATTTCTGAAGCAGCCACTCAGTCGTCTCATATAGTAATATTCCCGTGGCAGCATTCAGGGCAGCGTTCATGTTCGTGCGTCATCATTTTTGTCGAGAATTATACTTCAATGCATTTGTTTTTCAGAGCAGAATGTTAAAACATGTCAGACTGGTGCTATTTTTACTTTTCAAATCTTTTTGTTTTGTTTTGTTTTTGCACAAATTGAAACCTAGAATCACCAGCTTGTGGTTCGTCTCCGCCAACCAGTCAAGTTGCACTTTACGTCCAAAATGTCGTCATTTTATTCGATTGTGTGACATTGTTAGGGTGACCTTTGACCGCCAAAAATCCAAATCAGTTCGTCCTTGAGTCCAGGTGGACGTTTGTGTAAAAATATGAAGAACTTCTCTCCAGATGTTCCCGAGATATCATGTTCATGATAAACCGAAAAAACATAATTCACAGAGCCGCAGCTGTCGTCAATACGGAGGCGTAAAAAATAGGCAGACTAAATGTAATCAAAATCTGCTTGAGATATATATATATATATATATATATATAAAAAAAAAAACACAGACTGCCTTCTCTTACAGTCCAGCTCATTTTAAGGACAATAACAACCTTCCTTCCTCTTCACTCTGCTGCAGTGTGTCGGTGCCACTTTCTTGTTAACATCTTACAATATACACGTCAAACAGATGTGATCAGCTTCCGCAAACGCCGGTGAAATTGGTTTAAAGATTGATCTGGCTCCGTCCGACCTGTATCTCCGTTAACGCCGTTACATTCAGTCGGTAAATCAAGTCTCGGCGGCGGCCTCTGACCTCCGCAGCGAGTCTGTTCTCCGCGCGATCGTTCGGTGAATCTCACCCCACAGATTTCTTTTCCTCTCTTTTCTCGTTGTCTGATTCAGCGGCTCCATAAATATCCCACATCTCTGTGGCTTTTATTTCATTTCTCTGTGAGTTGCCGCAGTAAATTTACGATGGCGGTAAAAAAAAAAAAAAAAAAATGGCGGTAAAGAAAAAAAAATATCTCTCTGCAGTTTCTCTGCGGATTTCTCCAAACAGCACGTATCACTGCTGCCCCGGCTCAGAAACAGGAGCGCGGGGGGGGGGGATTTATGAGCGACACAAAGATAACCTCTGCTCTCCAACCACATCCAGGCTAACCGTTCTCTCTCCGTCTGCCTTCATTCTTTGTCACCATCTCTCTGTTTCGCTCTTCTTTCTTTTGTCGCTTCCTCAACGTCCTTCAATATCCTCCTTCTTCTGCTGACAAGAGCAGCGTTAATCTGGCCTAACTGCTTTCTTCTGAACTGCGAGGTAAAATAGAGCGAGGCCTTTTGCACATCTGGACATATCTGCAAACATCACGCCAAAAGAAACAGCGGTGGACATCTTCATGAGATTTATTGGACCCCAAATCTCCACAACTCGAGGAGGACCGCATGCTTAGCAGAGCATTCCAGACGTCCCTCTCCTGCAACAGCTTCATCCGAACAAAGACAACAAAAACCTTCCCAACAATTTCAATGCCAAAAATGGTCGGCTACATGCGCTTGCCGATCCTTTTTGCAGCCGTCCACAAATGCCACCATAGACGCCTCAAACACCTCTGACAAGGAAGCCATACTTTCAAATTATGGATCCAGAAAATAGTGTGTTCACTTCAGATATGCACCTCTAGCAAATGATTCCCCCCTCAGAGATTTTCCCCTAACTGCCAAACCAAAAGCTTTGTGTGGTTCTGCAGCGGGTAAATGAAGAAGAGCAAACCCAGCAAAGTTTTGTAAAGCAAAAGGCGACTCACAAAATATCGTGGAGGTAGCTGTCCGAAAGGAACTGTCGGCTTACCGCTCCCCACCACTCTACAAGAAAAAAAAAAAAAACTGACACAATCGATAGAGAAAAGTGACCACCGAACAGAGAAATCTCTGTAAAACGATAGAGTGTCAAACACAGTGACGCTTATCTTCTGAATGGCACACAACAATCAGAAACACTCTCTGAAGAAAAGCACATTGTGAATCTCCCAAAAACCAGAGACTGAGGCAGATCTGGTGACGATAAAGCACAAAACCAGCCAAATCATCCGAATCAGCTGCTCCTAACAACCCTTTTTCACTAACCTTTGTTGTGTCACATGGCTCAAGTGGCTCAACCTGATGAACTTAAATGTTAACCGTATGGTGTGGAAATCAGTGGTGTCATGTGTGGAGAATGTGTTGTGAAGCAGACCAGAGAGAGACACAAAGCTGCAGGATGTGTCTTGAATGATCCGGAAACACCACGACCAGGTGTTCCAGATCACGTCAATCAGACCAGGTGGTTCCAGATCACGTCAATCAGACCAGGTGTTTCCAGATCACGTCAATCAGACCAGGTGGTTCCAGATCACGTCAATCAGACCAGGTGGTTCCAGATCACGTCAATCATACCAGGTGGTTCCAGATCACGTCAATCAGACCAGGTGGTTCCAGATCACGTCAATCAGACCAGGTGGTTCCAGATCACGTCAATCATACCAGGTGGTTCCAGATCATGTCAATCAGACCAGGTGGTTCCAGATCACGTCAATCAGACCAGGTGGTTCCAGATCACGTCAATCATACCAGGTGGTTCCAGATCACGTCAATCAGACCAGGTGGTTCCAGATCACGTCAATCAGCCAATCAGTCCGCTGCAGGGCAAAGAGGACAAAAAAAACACACGGCAAGGGCTGCACATCCTCACATTTGAGAAGCTCAAATGACAGAATCTGAATCATTTGTTTCCTTCATAAATGACTTAAACATTGTCACATAATGTAAGTTGATTATTTGAGTGATTGTCTGAGCCCTGAAATGACAAGATGTGTCGTAAAAAAGAAGACTTTATGAATTCTGTGAGAAGTAAAATCGCTAATTCAGGAAAACAACTAATTCAGGAAGCTCTTTAAAGAAGCTAGTTATGATAATCTGGTGTATTCAAACCTCCTGGCAGAAGGACAAAAGGCACTTAACATTTTTCTTCTTCTCTTTTCATCACTTATCCATGTAAAATATGAATCCCGTGTGAGATGCTCAGCTGTTCTCTTCAAATTAAGCAGCAGATTAAAGGCCTCAAATTGCTTCCTCTCATTTAACGCGCTTCAAGCTTTCAGCAGGTTAATTCCGCGTTTGAAGCCGCCCCTCCGAGCCCGGCGTCACGGAGCTACCGAAACGAGATCCGTCTCAATCGAGACGCCGCACACTTTAATCGCTCCCGCTGTTTTGAAATGCCTGCCGCCGGCAGCGTGCGGCGGTAAACCGGCGGAGTGCGGAGACGACGAGTTAATGGAGAGCCTAACGACGAGAGCGAGGGACGGTAATGGAGCTCTTTGTGCTTCGGTGGCGTCGGGTTCACGGGGGTTAATGAGGTATTACTCCGTTTTAAAAAAACGGAGGGCTGAGAACGACGTGGAGAGGAAAGAGTGTGGAAGTCTGAAACCACATTATACCATCGTTGCTCTCTACTCGTCTTCTCCAACAGTAACCGCAATTTACCATCAACGCGGTCGTTCCCAAAGGTCGCTTCTCGTTCCGGTTTGCCGCTTCAAAAGAAGTCCAGGTCGTCATTTAACCAGATACGTCAATTGAGAACTGGTTCTCAATTGACGTATCTGGTTAAATAAAGGTCCAAATTAAATTAACTTTTCTCATGATGATGTATTTAGAGTTATGCAAAGTTAGTGATGTAAACCACAAACCAGACAGGAAGTGAGCAATAATGTCTGACATCAATAGCTCTCTTTGACCACTTTGCTTTTATTTGCAAATGTTCAATACTATATATTTGGCGAGTTTACTTAATCAGTGTGACGGATCAGTTGAAACACGCAGACCCACCGGTTAGAAACGGCTTTGAGTGAGCGGACAGCCTACGGTGGGTTTACTCTAACGTTTGAACCTGAAGGGCTTTCCATCAGTCTGGATTGTTCTGGTCTGAGTTGCCGAGTGTCGGAGGTATCGTCCGTAGAGATGTCTGCCAATTCCCTCCAACACACTGAAGCTAGATGGCGCTCGGCTTGAGGCGTTCAAAGCGGCAAAAAGTACCGAAGGAAAAAACTCAACAGCCATGTCTCTTTTCAGAAATCATGACCTGGTTACTTTTTTTGTTTTTTGGTGCTTTTCCACAAGCCGACTGCCATCGAGTCACATTATATTGGAGAGAAGGAAAACGTTCTCTACGGACGATATGTCCAACACGAGGCAGTTCACACTAAAACAGTCTAGACTTATAAAATAGAAGATTATCAGTTATTAGCCCCGCAGCAGGAGGGATTTGCAGAGTAGAACAAGAGACATCAGTAAAAGAGAAAACAATTATAATAAATAAGAAATCAAAGGTATAAAGAAGAAGTAAACTGCATGGTTGAGTTCACATTATTGCACATATGAAACAGGAAATATGAAGTGCTGATATTGCAGTTGTATACATTGATATTGCATTAATAAATAAATTAGTAATTTAAGTCAATTTAAGACGATAAAAAGCACTAAAGGTAAGAGAACCTGAACCATAGCATGTAAGATGTCAGAGAACCTTGTTTTATATATATATATATATATATATATATATATATATATATATATATATATATATATATATATATATATTAAACGTGACGTCATCCTGTCCATAGTGGTGTCAGATCAGAAAATGCTGACATCTGTCTTTCCGGTCGGCGTTGACCAACAACGTATTTTGTCGTTTTATTTTGGAGGAGAGTTTTTGGACCAGAAGCAGTCGAGTCAGATCTTATTTTTCCTCGCTGTTTGTGTTCTGCAGCTCGAGTTCATACACATACGTGTCAGCGTTGCACTTCACCTCGTGTTGCTGCTCACTGTTGCACTGAAGGTTGTCATGTCGGCAATTTTTCATCTGTGCTGAAACTATTTCTCTCTCTCTCTCTCTCTCTCTCTCTCTCTCTCTCTCTCTCTCTCTCTCTGTCTGTCTGAGGGGAGAGGGCGATAAATCAGATAACTTCACTATTTCTTTTTGTCTGCGGGGGCAAAGAGGTCTGCGGAAAAAAAGAAAAAGTCAGAAGTCAGCACACAAACTTTATTTTTGTGAGACGGTGACACATTTCTACTACGGTGTCGTCGTCTGTGACCTCCACACTGGAAGAGTTTTGAGTCGTCAGATTGTTTTGTTGACAGCTTTTTGGTTTGCTTATGTTTTTAAAAAAAAAAAAAAATAGTAGGAGTAAGAGGCCACACTCTTCCAGGGAGGCTCTGAATCCTAAATCATGCAATTTGTCATCCGTGTTTATTTACTTTGATTCTGATGTTAAAGTCCTTTTCACATGATGGAAGTGGGCGAAGTTTTCCTCTTTGCTTTTGCACCTGGAGGCATGTAATGAATGCTTTTATGTGTGTGTGTGTGTGTGTGTGTGTGTGTGTGTGTGTGTGTTGTATAGTATCGTATAATAATCATGTCCTTCAATTTGTTTTCCTGTAGTAGGGCTTTTTTTTTTTTTTTGTCCATCTCTCAATGGTTCTGCCAAAAAAAAACCAACATGCACTTGAAACACTTAGAAAGAGACAAACACAAACAACGGAAAATTGGTCCCAAACATAGTCGACATTAAAATATGAAATCATCAACGAGCGGCTCGAATCGAGTCCTTGGTGACCATTTAATGATAATAGAGAAGCGGTGACGAAGCCCAGGCTGATGAAGTGACGCAGTCTGTCTGTACTCCTGCACCCCTTTTCTTTTTGTAAATTTGTCATTTGTCGCTTTTCAGTTCGTCACTTCCAAGTACTGATAAGGGAAATGGGAAAAGAAAGGCTTGGCTCTCCTCCAAAGCTGTAATAATTATTTCCCTCCCTCTTGTCGTCCTTCAGTTTGGAAGGCCTCACGCTCTCTGAACGACTGTGGAGGCTCATCAGAGGCTCATACTGGAGTTATGGATGTTCAAGAGCAAAAACATCACACTGTGTATTAATGCAGCCTTTTCTAAAACATACTGAACGTTTTGGAATAGTCACCCAGTCGGTGTTTAAAATGTGTTATTAGTGTGAAATATAGTTTTTCATAAGCTTGACACTAGAGCGAATGGGGACTTTGAAAATTCAAATAAGCTCTGGATCCGGGATGAAAGTCATGAAAAGAATCATTTGGGTTTGGTAGAATGTAACATTGTGATCGTTGTGCATTTGAACACACCGCACAATGACGTGTTCCTGACAAGATGCCTTCCGGCAAATGTGATGACAAACCCCTGCATGAAAAGGAATGTAGAATATAAGAAAACTGTGTTTCTTCTGTTCGTTTGCGCAGCGGGTTGATTTTGAAAACCTGATCCTGATGCCTGGGCCACACTGCCGTCGTGGAACGTCTTGCTTTTTATTTAGTTCCTGTTGGAGATGAACTAGAGACTCGAGTCGTTGGAGATTTGTTGTAGGATATCTCACGAAATAGTTACTCTGCATTTTTTTGGTGCGTTTTTTCATAGATAGCCGGCAACACGTGTCAATTTCTGCTACGACTTCTTTTTCAAAATAAAACGTCTGTTTTCACAGGAAACAAAACTACTTAGTTAGGTTGAGGAAAAGGTGTGGTTTGGGTTAAAATAACTGAAGTTACTGTAGTACAGCAGTTACTGTAGTAACTACTTCCCGGTTCATGATTACGTTGATTACATACAAATTGATTTTGGGATATCTAGGAATTATAGCTTATTCATTTTTTTTCGCTGTATGAGGACAGCATAGTGCTCTTTCCACTGTGTATTGACATGAAACCAGCAACGTTACCACAGTGTTGATGTCTTCATCTGTTGATCATGTCACAGACATTAAAAACAAAAAACAAAAAAAACATATTTATTTTCAAGACACCCTGCTTCCCTCTAGCATCGTCTGTCAACACAAGGCTTTTATTCTGAAATATTCAAAGGATAAATTAAAGTACCGGCTTTTAATTTCGGATTAACGTCATTATTTTATGCAGTAGTCTGGTAGTAGTATGCTCACACAGGCATTCATCTTTGAATGGAGTAAAGCTCAAAGAACTTTATTGTCGTACCGTCACTACAGAGCGAAGCTTCTGAGAAAAGAAAAACGTAAATGTTCTTCTGAGCCTTTTATTCTTTCAGAGTACAGTTGCTCCGCGTCGCCATTTAGTATTCTGTTTGCGACTGTGGAAACAGACTCTGTGTCACTTTGGCCGCTCAGCACCGATCAAAGCCGATCCGAGAGCTTTGATTACATTCTAGAAACCAAAAATTACAGTTTTTCTGTCGAGCCGGCCTGCCTCATCGTGATTTAGCTGGTTTCTGTTTGTTCAAAGGACTCTATGATTGTGAAGTTTACCTGTCATCAGCTCCTCACACACACACACACACACACACACACACACACACACACACACCTGCTTCAAACCAATCAGTAGTCGGAGCAGCCGCCCGCACGGCTCCATTAGTAGACTATGAAATGAACAGATTTGTACTCTGAAATATGGCCAGCAAAGGCCAACTATGATAAGAAGTGCTGAATCACTATGCTGCTGAAAACTACTCAGTCAAACGTTGCGTTACCCGCTCCCATACATGTGTGTGTGTGTGTGTGTGTGTGTGTGTGTGTGTGTGTGTGTGTGTGTATATATAGAAAAAGATGGATGCATCGCATAATCAAAAGCACTCGCATCATATTTTCTGTGTTCGCCGCCTGCTTCCTCCAGCTCCTCTGGTGCTTCTGACGTGACGCTTCAGCTTCAGGACCGATGCCGTTTCAGGGCAGACAGCTCATCGTGACGAGTGACAGGAACGACGTGCGCTCCGGAGGTCAAGCACAACTGGAGGCGCGCATTCCGTGGTTCACGGCAAAGACTTTTTGATCGTGATAACGTACTTTATTCCTCCCTGTGGACGTCTCTTTCGACACTCGTCCTCCACCAGATTCAGCGGCAAGATCAGCGGCAAGATCAGCGTCGCTGGCGCTGCGGGAGGTTCGGAGTCTTGCTCAAAGGCACTACAGCAGCACGAGACTCCGCGAAACCTTCGACGGACCTCTGGTCTGCAGCTGAATCTGGTGGACCGTGAGGTTTGATTCTGCATGAATTAAATAATAGTGCATGTTGCAGAACTTTCATCATCCTTTTAGATGTGCACTCTCTCATAGTGCGCACATGAAGTAAGAATATTTTATGTATAATCAATATTTATTTGCACATTTTAAAAAAAAAAAAGGTCAGACACGGACAAAGTAAATCGAAATGAAATACATGTGCAGAAGATGTAGAAACCCACTGCAGCCATATCTAAGAAAAAATCACCTTAAAGCGAGATATATATATATATATATATATATATATATATATATATATGCAAAATAGAAAAACAATTAACATGCATAGCTTTTACCTGCCTAGTCACATTGTCTATTAGGATATGGACATGGATATTATCATGTAACTTAATCATAGTTTTAAAAATTAGGTTGAAAACAAAATCAAGATCATAATTGAGGTGATTTGTCAAACTTGAAAGTGTGATAATTAGAGGAACCCACCTCTTCGTTCATCACAGCTGTTTGCAATCTCAAATCTAAGTTTGGTCTTGTGTTATTAATATGATTATTGTTAATTTCCTTAACAATAATCAGAACAGTTTGTGGACTGCTGTTCTGCGATTCGGCCGGTGCCATCTTGGATTATGGCGTCTTGACTTTTTTTGCAACCGGTGAACAGAAGTGACCATATTCAGAATGTGGAGGAGATGACGTAGAGACGCCAGCGACCTGTCAATCACAGTAAGCCCCGCCCCTAAAGCATCCCCTGCTTTATGGTCTGTTTGACTCTAAATGGAGCATAATGTACTAAATGAACATCATGCTGTGTTGAAGTGTAACAGAGTTAAAAATTTATTTTATTTCTTATTTTCAATTTGTAATATTTTAATTTATCATCTAACGATTCTGTTGAATATGTGAATTTTATCTTTTGAGCTATTTTTGTTTGGCGTTGTTTTATTTTGATTCACGCTTCCTACGGAAGCGCGTCCCACCTTTTCTGTACCACCTAGGCTCCCGTAGTCCCGTCTTCCCCTCACAACGGTGTTTCATGTTGTTGAGGGTAAGTTGTGTGGAAGAGTTGTTGCACTGTTTTGTTGTTTTCTTCAAGGAATGGAACTGTTAAATGCTACGCGCTTAATGAACTGCTAAGGCGATGACATTATGCCTTTTTGACAGTTAAAATTATAGGTTTTGTGGCTGTTTCATTTAGCCTTTTTGGCGCCATTTACTTTTATCTCAGGCTGCCCTGTCAACGTAGCGCGGCATTCCTTTTGTGTAAATTCTGTCGTTTTGCATGTTTAGGAGCGGATTTATAGAAAACGTGAGACCAGAAAGCAACGGTGTGTTTTGTTGTCTTCTGCAGCGGCAAATAAATGCTAAAAAGCCACCTTCCGAGTCGTCTTTGATGCCCTTGCCAAGTCTGTTACAGAAGAAGACTTGAAACTAGAGATTGAGACCATAAACTCATGTTTACAATGTTTACTGAGGGAATAAATCAAGAGAGAAGTAGAGTCATTTTAGACTAGACTTCTATACAACCAGAGGAGTCGCCCCCTGATGGACACTAGAGAGAATGCAGCTTTTAAGACATGAAGCATCGGCTTAACTCGACAGAACCGGAGGTTGCCGCCTGGGTTTAGGCAACAAAACTACTGAGATATGTTTCGGGAAAAAAAAAATCGTAATTTGAGTTTAAAAAACGACAGAAGAATGGCAGTTATGTAACAAATACATCAACGTTGACTTCTGGTTTTACATATTCTCCTCGGTGGAAGAGCAGCTTTTTCTTTGACCCATTCACCTCCCCCTTTTTGTCGTCTTTATACTTCCTTGTTCATGAGGATTACATACAAATTCATTTTTGTGAGACGTAATTAACACCAGAGACCTGCATTGATCGCTGGTTTGGTCACTGTTACAAAATGATGATTTAAGGACACTTGCGCTATAAACGGGATTAAGAAATTGCTTTAGAAAAGGGATAAAACCAATAAAACATAAGAATTAAAAGCAAACCAAATACTCTTTTTAAGAGGAGCATCGCCATGAATATCCACATTATCATTTTCCTGATTCTACCCGGAGCACGCTGGGAGCAGCTGGCAGATTGTGTTTGATGGCTGCTGCTTCTCGCCGAGCCCCGGAGATCTGATGCCGTTTAATTAATGATTTGATAACTGTTGAGGTGTTAAGAAGAGCGCGGGGCAATGAAATACGACCACGGGAGGAGGCGGAGCCCTACGCAGGATCTCTCTCCACCTGGTCCCTCCGTATGCTCTGTGTCTTTCCCCTCTTCTCCGTCTCCATCCCGCTTTCTCTGTCTTCCATCTGTCTGGCTGTTTGACACACACACACACACACACACACACACACACACTCACACACACACAAAGATCTCAAGCAGCAGGAGGCAGGAAAATGAGTCGCAAATGTGTTAAGAGCTCTGGAGATACTTTACTGCAGGAGCTGAAAGGATGAGGGGGGAAGAGCGCGTTGTTTTCGCTCATTAAAAAGCTGCCGCGGTGTCAACGGAGTGTCAGCGACGCTCTCTGCGAGTCAACTTTGGACGGAGGATGTCGTACGCTGAACAGATTGCAAAGCTCCTCTGTGGCAAACGTGTGACTTGCGGGGGGGGGGGGGGAGGTGTTGCTTGTACAAATAACATTGACTTGTGTGGCGGTGTGGAGTGTGAGAGAGGAGGGATGTGTGGGAGCGGGAGTCTGACCGAGGCCGGAGTCATGCAGATGTTTCCTCAACATCACAGACAGTTGAGAAGAACATTGCCGTGAGTTTGGTTTCATTTCGCTTGTTGCTCTCGCTACCAATATGAATGGTGGCACGCTTATTATGGTGGATTGAGGCAACTATCCTCATACAATTTATATATATATATATATATAACATATATCTTCTCATTTTTGTATGTGTTTTCCTGCTAAAGCTCAGCAACACGCGTCCATTTCCACTCGTTACATGCATACGGTCCTTTCAAAAGAAACGTAGTTAAGCTTAGGAAGAGATCGTGGTTTTTAGGTTGAATAAGTGACAAAAAAATCAACTTATTTCACATTCGGCACGAACAGCGGTCTCCTGAGGGAAAGGACCAGCGCTTGTTTAATCCACCTCACCTTCCAGCAGGCCTGTGAGGGTTTCTCTGTGGTGTTTATTACTTCCTGGTTCATGGATTTCATAGGGATTAGAATAGTAATAGCTGTTTGAGAACAGCCCGGATTTTTTGGAGATATCAATAAATCAAACAGCTAAACGTGTATTTTGTATGTTTTCTTCAGCCCAAAATCTCAACATGAACTTCACACGAAGATGAACACAAAGACAGTGAGATCTTAAAGTCGGCTGTTGTGTTTCTGTTTGGTGAAATGGTAGGTTGTATGATTGCAGACCATGCACAGTATATATATATATATATATATATATATATATATATATATATATATATATATATATATATTGACATGCTTTCTTTTTGTTTTGAACGTGGACATCGCTCTCATTCCTTCATGTGTCACCTCCCACATCATTTGCAACACGTCCAGTTTGGCTCCGTGTAAAGTACGGCGCTACGTTCCCACGTATTTGTTTGTGGACGGTACGAAGCCAATTTAAAAAGCGTTGAAATAAACTGCACAATTATTCATAGAAGCAAATGCAAACAGCCAGGTGTGCTGCTGAGTGGAAGAGAGGGAAGAACCGGCGACTGTGGAACAACGAGAAGAGGGAAAGAAACACATGGATGATAGGTTCTTTAAATTCTTGAATTTGCAGCATGTAAATGTGCACCGGACTGCTGCTGCAGTTTCCTCATTATCTTCAATATTTCATAGTCTATTCAATTATATATATATATATATATATATATATATATATATATATATGCGCTGCAAAGGGCTCAATGTTGCATGTTTTCGAGTGTGTGTGGTTTTTTTAGCGGCTGGTGGTGACGGTGCAGATTAAGAGGATCACACATATTGGTTCGTGAACTTCTCCGCACACATTTACTGTAGTTTACGCTCACACAGACCTGAAACCATCCCAACAAGTGTCAGCCTGGTTGCTGGACTCCCCCCTCCCCCCCCCCCCCCCCCCCCTCTGTGTGCGTTTGGCTGCTGTGTGTGAAGAGCATCCGTCTGTTTGAGAGGAGAGCTCGTCCTTTGGCTGGCTCTTTGTTGTCAGAAATAAATGAATCACAGCTTTTTTTTGTTTTTTGTCCCATTTGGTGTCAGGAAACTCAGCATTGAAATGACTGCACCATGCAGCCGCAACCGACGTTTAAATCGGGTGAAGTCCAAATAAAAATAAAAAAAACGGATCCGACAAATAGGTTTCTCTGCGTAATTCCAAGCTGTTGCTTCCACACAGCTCTCAACATGGCGACAGTTGCGCTTGCAGCTATAGCGATGCTAACAGTGCGAACGACGGTAGCAGTGCTGACGAAGCTAACAGTGCTGACGAAGCTGACAGTGCTGACGAAGCTGACAGTGCTGACGAAGCTGACAGTGCTGACGAAGCTGACAGTGCTGACGAAGCTGACAGTGCTGACGAAGCTGACAGTGCTGACGAAGCTAACAGTGCTGACGAAGCTAACAGTGCTGACGAAGCTAACAGCGACGCTGTCGTTCGGGACGACTTCATTCTCTGCTCAGGTAGACATTTCCACGTTATATATATCCATAGAGAATAGCTGTTTGCTGCTGTATTAATGATCGGAATATCAAATTTAGCACCTTGAAGGATATCCTGAGAAATGCTAATTGACTAAGAGACTTAAAAATAAACGCACAACAAAGCCGAACAGGAGTATATCTTAAACTTTGGACAATTCTGGAAAACCAGAGATTCATTCTATTAAGGATTGTGGTTAAGATGAATCAAAATACTAATATTGATTGCAGGTAGATGTTGTAGCTGATCTGCTGCTGTCTCCAGCTACACGCCGTATTTAGCTTACTAATTTTTCGGGCAAAAAACGCTAATGAGTGTATTTCCCAAAACGTTAATCCATTGCTTAAAACCATTGTAATAAAGATGAACAAATGTGCACGACAGGAAGCGTCTGTTGACCTTTACACTGTGTGCTGCTTCATTCACATCACATGAGATGCAGTGTTCTACAGAATAACAAGAGAGAGCTGCAGAAGCAAAGCAGAGTTGGCAGCTGAGAATGTATAATATTTATGCTTTTTTTTTTTTTTTACACATTAAAAAGCAAGCACTCATAGAATAGTGAATGACACACTACAATATGAAATGAGTTATCAAATGTCAATAAAAATGAGACATATCAGGGGATTTATAAGAGAGTATATGTAGCAGTATATAAACCAACAGTAGTTTATTAAACACAAAGAGGAGAAAAGGTATCAAAACATCAATAATGGAGATATATCTTTGCAAAACATTCTTGCTATTTTACTCCAGAAAACATTTTAATTTGTAAAAACAAACAAAGGAGGGCAGTGAATATAATACGCACCCATAAGAATGATCAGAAACAGAATCTAAATCACCCATTACAAAAAAAAAAGAAATGATATTTATGCAAATGTAACCAAAGCAGGTTTTCATTTGTTTACAGTAATTGCACCAGTTTATCACAACTCATTTGACAATGACTGTATATTAGTGTCAAAAAAGTGGCTCATTTAGCAACTTCTGCCTCGACAAAAGAGAAAGGAATTCTCTCTGATCCACTTGATCCGCGGCGGAGATGCTCATCCACCTTCCTCCGGAGCGCCTCCATCCCTGACGCTCAGGAGGGGGATGGAGGACGCCGGATATGCAAGATGATTTTCCACCTCATTACGACGACGGTGAGGTCACGATTCGTGTATAAAAAAAAAAGACCCAGCACACCTCGATTCTTTTTTGCTAAATCGTCTCACTGCCTTTAAAAGAAAAAGGTGTGCATGAAGTTAGGAGAGGGAGAGTTTGACCTGAATGGAACCTCCAGTGAAGAAGTGAGTTTGTTTACAGGCGCGGCGGCGTGACAGCGCTCCGCCCGCTCCGTGCTGCATGGGCACACTTCGGCATCGTCTGCTGTCAGCTCGTCACTGCAAACAAACGCTCGCGTGAAGGCGTTGTGACAGGACATCGAGTTGAAAACACATTACATGATTAATGTGTTTTTACATTTCAGCGTATATGCGGATCGGTGACAGTCTGATCACGTCTTTCCGATCAAAATAAAGTGACCGCAAAGTTTTTTGAAGGATTTCTGTGTTTTTGGGGGGATTTCTTAATGATTGTCCCAGAAACACGATGGTGGCAGAACGTCCGACACAAGAGGAGAACAGAACACTTTGAACTGAAGTAATCCATACAAACACCCACAGTAGCTTCATGTATGTTTTTCATAATTTTCATGACTTTTCATACGTCTTCTATTGATTCTTTGGTTCAACCAAAAAATGCTGAATAAGACATCTTTAGGCAACCAGAATGTTCCATTTAACAACTGAACACATGATGTGAAAGGGTTAAAGTTGTAAGACGAAAACATGGATGGTAGAGACCTGTCAATCACTGTGTAGCCCCGCCCCTAAAGCATCCCCTGCTTTATGGTCTGTTTGACTCTAAATGGAGCATAATGTACTAAATGAACATCATGCTGTATTGAAGAAGACTGTAAACTAGAGATTGAGACCATAAACTCATGTTTACAATGTTTACTGAGAGAATAAATCAAGAGAGAAGTAGAGTCATTTTAGACTAGACTTCTATACAACCAGAGGAGTCGCCCCCTGGTGGACACTAGAGAGAATGCAGCTTTAAGGCGTTGGTTGACGCCTGGATAATTTATCGTTGCTGATAAAAGCAAAACAATCTGCTGAAAATGGTCCTTTTGTTTTTTTTCAAGTGCTTTGGTTTCTTTTCATACTTTTAATATTTTGACTAATTGGAACCAGGAGTCAAAGAGCAGAATGAAAACCTTAACCTCGTGGTGAAACATTGCATTTGGAATCAATGTTATTTAGTCCGTGCAGAAAGTAATTCATGTCCTCCTGCATTCCAGCGGCATGTCACTGAATCTTTAATAAAAACTGTGTTGGATTTTTAGTGAGAGCCGCCGCTGTCTAAAGTGCTGAAGTTTAATTGAGGACCTTGCTGGTTGCACCCTGGGAACTCCACATGTTCCTGTTTGCTGAACCTTTAAAAACGCCGCGTGTATTATTCATTCAGCGAGTGCCACTTCGGCTTCATTAGCCGCCATTAATTTCGCAAATTATAGTTTTAACAGGCCCTCCATTATTGCACCCTGTATTTTGCAGAAGTGCCAGGTTGTATCCAATCATCTCGCCCTCAGCCTGAGCAGTTACTCCATAAAAAGGTTATTGTGCTTCAGGTCGCTGAAAGCCTTTCACTGGGCCCTTAGAAGTAATTATGAATCCTTTATTCTGAGCAGCTTAAGGACACAAAGGCATGAAGCCGCTCTGTGCTCCGCACTAAACCTGAGCAACCTGAATGGAGGCTATTCGGTGTCGAGGATGTTTCTGCTTTAATCCCGCAGATGAAGGTGCGTTTTATCAAGAAGGATTTAATGGAGCAGAGGAGGCGGCCGTGAGGTGAGGCAGTGGTTCTTCTCCTGGATTATTTTTCAGTGTTTGTGAAGTCAGGTATTCATCATTTTAATTAACATAACGTTTATAGGCATCCCAATCCCTAACCCTAACCCTTGGGCACGGGGACTTGTGTTGCATGTCGGACCTCTCTTCAATGTTTCGAGACTTTCACTTCTCAACAAACACCCCCAAAATAACAAAGGTACTGTTACTGACAGTTACATAGCTGTGTGTTTCCTGTGAACATGGAAGTTTATTTTAAAAGGACGAAACTTGCATGCCGTCCCTCCCACAAAACTGATCCTAACAAAGAGCCTCACAGTTTAAAGCAGTGGTTCTCAACTGGTCTGGCTGTGGGACCCACCATCACCCCTTAATGACAAGGCGCGACCCACATTTTCAACTTCTCAAATGTATTTAGTGAAAAGATGGTGCAAATCCATATCTCATTAGTCGGTGTCGTACTTGCATTTCGCTCAATTAACAAACTGTGGGGGTGTTCTTCTGCACTGTGAAATGGCGGGGTGTCTATTAGCATTACAAGGCATTAACGCCAAATACTGTTCAAGGAGTGTGAATAACTCCGCTGCATTAAAAATCCCCTTCAAAATAAAAGCACAGGATATTTTTTTTTTATTTTATTTTAATTTATTTTTTTATTCAGGCAAAGGCCCACGACCCACTGAAAACGGATCTCCGACCAACTTTTGGGTCGCAAACCCACCAGTTGAGAATCACTGGTTTAAAGCTTGAGGCCACTGACCAAGCATCAGAGTGAGAATTATTATTTTATGACGTGACAACAGGGGCTTTGTTTTAAACATCTGTTGTTTTGGGACACCAAAATATCCATACTTTAAATATATAGTATTAAATACTGATTAACATCGATGTCGAGTGTAACTAATTCATATTTCACCATCAGTTTGGAATGCTTCCATTCTTTTCCCTTCTGCTGCGGTACAAAATACAGAACATAGCACTAAATACAACAGCATTCCACTGTTTCACCTGTGAAACAGTGGAATGCTGTAAATCACTGGGTCCTGGAGTACACCTGTACATCACTGCAGCGATGTCTGCAAAAACAAGATTGACTCTTTAAGTCTCTGACTTCTACCTCTCAAGCAGCTTTGCAGTTACAAATTAAAGCTATCTGAGTATTTAGATGATGATGGAGGATGTCTTGTGCATCATGCATTTAGTCAAATTCACTTTTGGACTCCATCAGAATTTGAAATGGCTTGCTCCGTGTTTGAACAGTGCGGGCTGCACAGCGCGAGCTTCTATAACGCTCTGAACGGCAGGTTGAGTCGGGTTAAACAGGTTAATGACGGCGCTGCGAACAAACAGGGCTTTTTTTTTTTTTTTTTAGCAGAAACGCTGAAAGCATGTGTTCTCAGGCGAGAAAAAGGCTAATGAAAAATCTCTGGGTTTTTTTCCACCGAGGTGATGCACGAGCTCTTTCGCTCTCATTAACAAGCTCAATTATTGTAATTGTATCGATTGTTGTTTTTTTTTTTGTTGTTGCAAAAAGCGGAGATAAAAGCCGAAACGCACTCAGGTTACACCGTTTACGGCTGATATTAATCTCAGGAGGAACCTCAAGCTTCTTCTCTATCAGACTCTCTAACGACCTGTTGATGCCTCCTCCGGGAAACGAGGAGGATGAAACTGTATCGGAGATGAAAGCGTCAAAGTGCCTCTGAAATGTGTCGTGAAGAAGTAAAGAGTTCAGGTTCAGACTTTCCCTATCTCTGCCTGCTTCACAGTGCTCATCTCATGTTTGTATTTATCATCAGTGTCTGATGCAAATAGAGAGAAATCTCACTTTCTGAACTCCATTCCTGTTTGTTTGTTCTTCATCACGCTCGACCCAGGCAGCCAATCAAATCGTAGCAAGAGGCGAACTTTACTTCTCCACCACTTCCTTCCTGTTTAGATGCCGGTAGGTGTGGTGGGAACGGACAAATTAAAATGCGGACAAAAGGTGTAAACAAACACAACGGTCTTGTAATCCTTCATTTGTCCCGCTTTGTTGTCCGTTTCCTCGCTGTTATTCTGCTTCCGTGGAAGTACTTCAAGAAAAACTAAGACAAATTTAACTGAGCTTTACCTAAAACACACCCACACACACACACACACACACACACACACACACACACACACATTCAAAGCATCACCGGCTGCCAGGAGCTGTCTTGCCTGGCAGCAGCAGTGTGGTAAAGCAGAACCAGCTAATCAGTCCCAAACTAATTTGCTCTAAAATAGCTTGACTTTAGCAGCCGCCGCCTGTCCCCGAAGCCGTTAACATCGACTTACATGGAGCAGATTGATTTTTCCGGCCTGATTAATCTCACCTTGCCCGTGATTGGTGCCGTTGATTGACTGCTCAGTGATTTCCCAGACTGTTTCTGGTGGCTGTGATTGCCAGGCCCTGTAGCGCTGGCAGAGGTTTCATCTGAACACAGATTAGGGAAGGGGAGTCAAAGAGAACACTTTACCTCTAAAGAAAAGAAAACAGACTGATTACCAACTTATTTATCTTTGTGTGTGTTTTCTGTAAAGCAAAGAGACTGCAAACACTGGCGGGTAGTGGGCTGTTACAGAACTTATCGTTATATGTGACTAAATAGTTTTCCCAATTACATTGTGGTGACGCATAATCTCTGGCTGGATTTTTGTTGTTTCACAGGAGCCAATAAGATGCTATACACTCATCCTCTGCATGGGAAGGTGGATGGCATCCTTCACCTCGACATCCGGGTCAGGTTTTCGGCTACAGGTTTGGGAAAGATCACGGTTTCGGTTAAACGTTGAGAAAAACAGAGGTCGAGTACGAAGAATCAAAAGGAAGAACCCAAACGCAGAGAGTCGAGACGGTTTGTTGACAGATTGAAACGCTGACAGGGGAGGTAAGATGTCCAAACAGGAAGTAGCTGATCATCCACAGGATGCAGGAAGTGTTGTCTGGGTACGAGTCCTGTGATTGTTGACCCATTAATGCACATAGTCGCGTTACATCCGGTAGACCTATGTATGAGCGCACGGTCGAGGAAAACAAAGAGAGAGAGAGAGAGAGAGAGAGAGAGAGAGAGAGAGAGAGAGAGAGAGAGAGAGAGAAGGGTATAGTGCAGATGATTATGGAGGAAACACGTCTGCTCTCTGTGAAACTTGGTGAGACAGACGACTGGAGGTGATTCCGAACATGTAAACAAGTGTCTGCGAGGGTGTAAAATCACATCACGTCCTCAACCTCACACACACACACACACACACACACACACACACACACACACACTAACAGATGGCAGGTGCTGTGGAGATTTGTGTTATTAATTCAGTCCCATACGTTGTAGGTTTAACAGGTTCTGTTCTCCCATAAATCACAGCCCCAATTTCCCGTGAAGCGAAACAATGCTTGAAAGAAATTCACCGTGAGGATTTGTCGTAAATACTTTGTGTTTTTCATGCAACAAATGTATCGGTAATGACTCGTGGTTAGCAGCTTGTTTACGCCTTTCTAAAATTAATTCTCCACCTTCATAGAAAAAGGGGGAAACTTGAGAATTACTGATGGCACATTAAACTTCAGTCTAGTTTGGTTTACACAGTTATAAAACATTTACAGATTAGGCACCTCCGTTCTTTAAGACACGCTATATATAATGTTATGTAGCACCGACATGGACGGATAAACTCACGGAGGATTTGTTCATGCAGCTGGGTCACAGAGTACACAAAATGCATGCAATGCAAAAAGTACCACTGATTATCTAATAATTTATTTTATCATTATCATTCTCATAAATAATTTGATGTTGGCCATTAAAGCCGCGTTCTCTCCAAGCATTTCATTTCAGTTTGGTTGATTACACGTTAGAAAAGTTCTTTTTCATGTTTCCATGAGTAAAAGTTTGTGGCTGGTACCAATAGACCCACTCCATCCTCAGTACCACCACCAGCTTCGCCAACACTAGAAGGTGGAGACAAACTCGCCGACCACAAGTTTTACTTCACTCGACCAAGATTTTCCCAAGAAAAATGGCAGCGAACATTTGACAAAAATTGCAGACGTTCCTCTGTTTGGTTTGCCGTTGAAGCAGTTTCACACACCGTCGTCACGGTGATCCGCTGAGAGTCCCGCCTCACCACTGTGCTGGTCCAATCTGCAGAGGAGAATGAGGAAGCTCGAGAAGAGCGCCTGGTACCAGAAGTCGAGCAGCTAGAAACACAGCTTCAGCGTCATCTACCTCTGAATGGAAGGATATGAATATGCATTTATTGTTGATCTGATTGATACAGCTTTGGATAGCCGGTAATGTGAAAAGATAGTTTATACACATGCCGGTTGTACATGAAAATTATATGAAAAAAACACATAAGAGAAAGTCAAATTGACCACAGTCACTGCTACATCATCTACTGACCTTCTACAAGTTTGAGGCCAACAGTGTTCAATTTTGGAAAATATGTAAAATGTGTGAAAAGCAATTCTTGACGCTTGTATAATCTGCTCTAATATCTGATTAGCATTTGTCCTTGGTGGAGACCAGTGAACCCTCAAGCCTGTTGGTTATAGAGTGAAAGGATTATCGTTATATGCCAACAGGGGGTAACACACATACACACACACACACACACACCTGATTATGATTACAGAAAACACAGCTCATACATGGATGAATAAAACATACAATCACTCACACACACGGTTGAGCTTGAGAGAAACCATTAGCCCCAGCGCTGCGGCTCGCCTCCAGCCCTCTGCTCGGCTCTGTTTCTGTAACCGGTGTAGCATGAAAGCATGGTGGAATCAGTCTTCCTGTATCCTGGCTATTTCAGCTAGCTAGCTAGCTACTTTTAGCTAGCCAGCTAAAATAGCCAGTATCCTGTATCCTGGCTATTTTAGCAAGCTACTTTTAGCTAGCTAGCTAGCTGAAATAGCCAGGATACAGGAAAACAATTTCTAGACACCTTTGTAAAAACCAAGATATGTTCGGGAAAAGGAGTGAAAGGACTTTGGACATCTACGTCACATATCTTTTTCTTATTTTAGCATGATTTTAATGATTACATTTGAACGTGGCGACGCCTTAAAATCTCTCATTTTGTACCCAAATTCAGCCGGGTTTTAACCTTGAATAGTGTTTGATCCACGCTTAATGGACTGTTTCTTCTTGGTTTTCCTTTTTTACAGGACAATCCTGTTGGATCTCTCCTCTAATTAGCAATCCTGCTTTTATCTGCTGCATGTGTCATTTGTCATCCTCACTCAAGGTAATAGGATGCATGTGTGCCTCTTTTTCAGCCGTATCATGTTGTCAGCGCTCATGATTGCAGCTCTTTACCTTAGCTGTGAAATTAATAACCCGCGTTCCTGAGAGGGTCCCGGTAATAGATGTAATGTTGTGGAGTTGGAGTCTCCCCCTCTTGTTTAGCCTGTGTGTGTGTGTGTGTGGGGGGGGAGTCTGCTTTTGGGGCCGCTAAATGATCACTTTAAAAGGGGGAAGGAATGCTAGATTGGCCTTTCTCGATAAATCTCATTAACTCGGGAACATGCCATTCCCCCTCGTCATTCATCAAGACAAAATGTCACAGAAAAATGGCACCTTTGCTCCGTGCCGAGAGAATTCATATGAGCCCGTGAAAAGGTTCGGCACCCAGAATCCTCCTTGAATGGGTGGGACGTCTGGTTGTCATTGCACACTGTGACTCTCTCCCCCGAACAATAGAGGGGAGTGTATAGAATATATATTCCATATATATATATATCTTTCATTTCAAATTGTGAAAAATGAGAGCAAAAACAGAAGTGTTTTTGTTCAGTGCATACACATTGAGCTGCAGACCTGCTGCGATGTTCAGCTGAAAGGTGTCAGAAGAGGTCAGAAGAGTCAGAGCGGATCCACGTCTCCTACTCTCCGACCACATATCTGTGCCAAGGAGAAGCCGACCTATGATACTCCAACGTGCCTCGCACGTGTACTCACCACCCTGGGTCACATCCTGGTAATCTGACAGACGCTGACGGGGAGGAAACTCAGCTGAGAATACTTTTCAGAGGAAGAGATGAAGAGGATGAAGAAGAAGAAAAAAGACTGTAGGGCATTTTACAGTTTGTTGTATTGAAATATATATAAATAAATATAAAAGAAAGAGACAAAACCAGCGCAACATAAAGTGAGTGAGGATGCTCTGTGTTGATCCTCCGGGTGCTTCTGCTCTTAAGCTTGAAAACCAGTTTCTACCTGCAGGGAGGGAATGAAAGTTTCAAAGATAAAAAAAAAAAAAAAAAATCGTGCAAAAACTTTGAAGCATTTCCTGAATACAAGAGCTAACAGTGGGTTGCTTTGAAAGAATTTGGGAACATAGGGAGTTGCGAGAGACACGCGTGGATGCTGTGCTTCATTTGGCTCGCAAATACGGTCGCTCAAAACAGAAATGACAATCCCCACATCGTCATTCGTGCGGCCCGCCGGATTTACTCTCTGGAAGCGGCCCCGGTGTCAGAAAGCCTGACTGCCAACAG
>NW_027176332.1:0-27500 GCF_023349555.1 Cebidichthys violaceus | reverse complement strand
AAAGAATAAGAAGCGCAAGAACCCACACGCAAGAATAGCCAAAAATATTGTTGCGATCAGCCGTGGGAAAACACAAGGGAGCAAAGCAACTGGTGGGAATGTCAAAGCATCCGTCTGTCTCTCCAACATCTGAAATGTTTCACACAGAAAAAATTAAATAAAAAAAGAGAACTCCTCCTCTGTTCTCGCCAGCGTGGATTTTGGGCATTAACTCAAACGGTGATGTCTGGAAAATATGACCTCCGAGGGTTCAGCCCACACCAAACTTCAAAACTGCGACGCGACTGAGCTCTGCAGATTGCGTTGAGAATTTAATGAGCCATTATAGATTCTGGACTCGGCCGGACAGACCGCACAGACAAGCTTTCGTTCTCTCTTCAGAACTTAATTTCTATGTCGAGCGTATCTTATATCGGTGAGCTTCTTTAAATTCCCCGCGGATCGTCGGATCCTCACATTTCAAAAGCTGGAAACTGAATATTTGACTCTTTTGCCCTGATAAAAATGGTGTTGATAACATTTCAGCAACTAATTGAAATGACTGAATTCATTATTTTACTGGTTACGAAACAGTCTTAATTTAACACTGATGCCTCTATATGACCTACATTAGTACAAAAAAAAGACCATCAGAGAGAAGATGGTCTATTTCTATATATTATTCTTAATGCTCGTCGTTGGAGCCACCGGGTCGGATTCTGGTGAAATCAGATGACGTCATGCAGGTTCACCAGAAACTCCTTCAGCTCAGACTCCAGCGGGGCCTCCAGCAGAGACCCGGTCCACCGTGGACAGACCCAGATCCTCCAGCAGAGACCCGGTCCACCGTGGACAGACCCAGATCCGGCTTCCCTGCAGCTCTCGCAGAACTGCAGCAGCGTCTCCTCCTCCTCCAGGAGCAGAGCTTCTCCTCTCTGGGAGCCAACACCGACACCACGCTGCTGGAGACCCAGGACGTATTGCTGGACCCGCTGGAGGGAAGGCAGGCACGGGAGAACCAGAACCAGGACTGAGAGGGTCAGACTGTCAGACCCTGCTGCAGTAAAATAAGAAGTTTTCAAAAAAGGGAGTCTGGTGATCGGAAACACTACCGCCTTTGTCCACAGGGACCGCCAGAATCAAGACAAAATGAAAGTTCCTTATTAGTAGCTTTAACGGATTGAGAAAGATGATATATATGAAGTTATAATTAGAGACTTTGAAAGAAACCATTCTGCCCTATGTGTGCTTTAAGTTCTAATACTTCCGACGCATTTCACTGTTAATACTGTCAGTACTTTTACCTTTATTTTGTAAAGGCTTTTACTGGTAATTGAGTATATTTATTGTGTGGAATTGCTTCGTTCATTTACGCAAATGATCTTCTTCCACCACTAAATATGATTCACTTTGTGTTGCGCATTGTTAAAGTGCAATTATATTGTTTGTGTTGTTTATGCACCGAAGGCATGAAATCCAAATCTGACACTGGAATGATGAGGAAATCTTCAATGCATGATGAAGTGATAGTCGACAACAGCATGAGAGAAAGAACACTGAGTGATCTCCGTGTGTGTGTGTGTGTGTGTGTGTGTGCGTGTGTGTGTGTGTGTGTGTGTGTGTGTGTGTGTGTGTGTGTGTGTGTGTGTGTGTGATTGATGGATGATGTTGCCACTGTGGAGAGCAGAGATCTGTGGCAATAAAGTATTACATGTTGCTATCAGGGAGCTACCATGTCGCTCACCGCTTTGTGAAGGCTCATTTCAGAAACCAACAAATAGCCAGAAAACACTGATACATGGAGATAGCTGGGGGGGGGGGGGGGCAGAGTCTATGCCACTGTCATTAAATAAAGTGAGTGAAGCTGTGAGGAAAGAGACACCAATTAGCTGGAAGAGCTGCATTCGAGTCCCTCGCGGTGGTGAGTGTGGAGCTTGGTGACGATGCTCTGTGAAGAAGGAGGCTGCCTGTAAGAGTCGGGCCTGAAGGAGGCGGAGCAAGCAGAGATTTTCAAACTGTCCGTTTTGATGTCTGTCAGCTTTGTGTTGCAGCGTAAAAAAAACAACTAACTCAGTGGTCTCGTTGCCTAACGGCACGCTGTCAAATTACATGCAAAAAGCCCCAAAATGAGTGCTCTGTATACGCCATTCCCATGAGATCAGCTTGGTGTCTCCCTGCTCCATTAATAACGGCGTTATTAATTAACACTCACTCAGGGGGAAATAAACATCCCCCCCCCTGCAGAGTCCCATTGAACCTCTCATCCCTAAAGACAGAACATGAGTTATGTAGCGGCGTTTTATCTTTGGAAGATAAACGAGTAAATGATGGAGATATATACGCTTACAAATTGGGACGATGGTAATAAATGATCATTCGACTGATCTTTTCAGAAAACGTGCCTGAGGCTGGTCCAAGTGAAACTAGATCATAATTTACCGGCATTAGTCCATAAGTGAGATTATCTTGTGAAACAAACCTCAACACGGTACCTTCAAGTTTAGCAGTTTAACGGTGCTGTGGTTTCTTCTTTGGCTAATCTGTTTTGTAAAAGGAAGTCCTCCTCTGCTGTCTCTTCTTATTTGTTCCGCACTTTTCTGAACGTCCACATTAATATGAAACGTATGAAGGCTTTATTCATTAACGCTCGTCTCGGGGAGGAAACCACGTCCCGCCGCCGAGTCCCGTCAAAACTCGCATCACTAAAAACATCACGTGAAAGACAGTAGACGTGTCTGTGCTTTGTCTGAAAGAATGATGAAGACGCGATTACAAATGTATACCTTTAAAAGACGTAAAATGTCTCATGTCTTGCCAGTTGGCATGGCCTAATGTTGGCACAAGCTTTACCTGGACTTACCTCTAGCAGGTTACCGTTTCCTATTAACGACCAACTCTCACCAGGAGTCGCCCCCCCTGCTGGTCAGTAGAGAGAATGCAGTTTTAAGGCACTTCAGGATTGGCTTAAATCGGCAGAACCGGAGGTTTGCTACTCTGTGCGTCGCAGAGCTGTGATTGACAAAATCATTGGTCGTCAGCACAGACCGAAGCAAACTTGGGCCAAAGAGTCCAAAAAGGCCTCGATGGTGAGCGGGGACAGCTGGAGGCAACGGGACGACGTGTTGGTACGTTGGAAGCGTTGGAGACGGCAATCTGCTCCAAACAGAGGTACCTCTTCTGCTCGCTGCCTCTGCAGGTCCGGAATATAAGACAAAATAAAACTTTATTTATACCTGGGGGAAATTGCCGTGCAGCAGTTGCAAAACAAAGCGGGAAGAGTGCAAATATAAATGTTTTATGGATACGTTAACTCCAGATTATAAATGCCCCATGGGGCAGGAGTCGTGGGGTCAGGAAGGCAGCGGAGGGCTCTCGTGTTGGAAGATGATTTGAGCTGCGGAGGCCGGCTCGCCGTCGCCATGTTGAAAGCGGATGAGCGGCATTCGATATGTTGCGAATATGCCCAACAGGGAGATGGAAGAAAATCAAAGAAAATCTTCTTTTTTTTTTTTGTATGTGTTATCATTAGCCGGAAGCTAATTCTTTCTCTGTATTCAAGATGTCATGTTCGTATGTCGTCTCTGGCATCTTTGAATGAGGGCGAATTGTTTTGCCATTTCCTGTTTTCACTCGTATCTTGTTCGGATATTTTGGGAAATAATGGAAGAAGGAAGCAAGGATTGTTTTCTGCAATTTTTGTGTTTTTATGAAATCCATTTCTGCACTTGTGTGACTCCAAACTGACTCCAGCGTTGACTCGACACCTCAAGCCCCCACAGGAGGCATGGGGCTCCAAACGCTGGGCGCGTTTTGACCCTCAGGGCCACCGTACTTATTTCTTGGACGCTATCTTTCAGAAAATAATTTCGCCATCTAAAAGGTGGGGATTTGCGAATCTCAAGGTTGCGTGTCCAAATTACAGCAATTAGGAAAATGTTTTGCCCTTTTCCTCCGCTGCTGCCCTTCTGCGTGACATTTATATTACAAAGTGTCATGTAGGCCTCAGCAGCCATATGCAGCCTCATTATACGGCATGCACACTTTTTTTTTTCAAAAGGTGAACGTGTTGAGATTGAATTTCTCATATCGACCCGTCTCCTGCATTTAAAACCGACTTCAGCGGCTCATTAAGATTCTGTCTTGATAAAATCCACACGGTGGTGATCGTACACATGTGCAGGATGTATAAGAATGTCATATTTTTCTTGGCAAAAGGTAATTTCTTTAGATCAATCTCTGAAAAAAAAAAAAAAAAGGAAACGTGACAGCTGTGCTTTCTGTTCATATTCTGATCTTAATGGACACGTACTTTTGTATTAGACCGTACAGTTTGAGCATGTTTGACAATTACATCACAGCTGTTTACACCAAAAACATCCTATGTATGTTTATAATTTAGTTTGAGTGTTTTCCCCCATTTTCCAGTTCATATTTGATTGTGGCTTTTGCACACAACACTAAACAAACCATTGAATGACTCACACAGTAAGTCGTCATTTTCTGTTTGCCAGCATTAAACTAGAGTTATAAGTTCTTGATCTCTTTTAAAAATAAAAAAAAACATTTTTAATCACAAAGTGCCATGATATTTAGGTAGCTAAATTAATCACAGCGGTGTGGCCTTTACCTGCTAATAGATCATTTTGAACCTCTGGCTTCTGGGAGCTGTTTTGGCCTTTATCCGAATGTTGTGTTTATATTGCAGGCTATAGACGGTCTTTAAGGCAGCGTCTTGCTGCCGAGGGGTAAAATGGGCAGCTTCTGCCATCTGCAGGACAGACGGGAAGTCACAAACCAGCCAGATGAGGGACGTTTGAAAAAGGGAGACGTTTGCAGAAATCTCAATCATGTTTTGGGAGGAAATAAATATCCTGACTGGCAGTAAGCCCTGAAGGCAAACTTCTCCCGTGTGCGGGACATTTCACCCCCCACACACATTCAAGCATTCTAGAGACAAGACATCACAACTGAACCAAATAAAAAGGTGTTTCGCTCTAGGACACTTTGACACACGGACAGTATTAAAAGATGAACCTCTACTTCACTATACTATTTACATTTCTACTGACTTTCTACTTTTACCACACTACATTTCAGAGGGAAACTTTTTACTGCACTATATATATTTGACACCTATAGTTACTAGTTACATACAAAGATATACAATGTATATCTTTTTCTTGAAGTACATTGTGCCTATAATACCTCTGTACTGTTAGGTGAAGGTACTTCTTCCATTACTGCGCATGGCACATATTTCGAGGAGGGACGTGATGGTTGCACTGTCCCTTTAAGACTTTCTCTCTCGCGCGCTTATTGGACTCTATCGCTTTCCGTCGTTTCAGCAAACACTTGCGCTAGCTAACGTTTACTTGTGTGTTGTGCAGATGAGGAACTGGTTCTCATCGAAGAGGTTTAACGTGGACTAAGTCAACGTCTCAGAATGTCTGGAGGGACCCAACTGGAGAACGCGAACCCGGTGGTGTTCCAGCGGTCCGGTGACAGGCTGCTGACGTCGAACGACGAGGACGAGGACGTCCATGACCCCATCGACGAGAGGGAAATATTCGATATCCTGCTTTTAACTTAAGCTACCGTTAGCAATGCTACATGACGTCACACCGGTGTCACACCTGACAGATAGCGCGTGTGTGCTTGTTAACCTTCTTTTCAATTTAATTTTATATACATTGGCTACTAACGTTAGCTGTTGCATAACCTGGAATATTATACGTTTATATTATTTACATATATAATAATAATAAGATAATAATATGAATATAATAATATATACATTATATATTCAGTTTATGATAATAATAATAATAATATACTAAAATAAATGTAATAATATAAATATAATAATAATATACTAATGATAATATAAATATAAGAATAATATAAATAATAATGTTAGAATAATATATACAGTATATGTTTATAATAATAATATAAATGTAATAATAATAAATATAATAATATATACAGTATATATATATATATACAATTTATGATTATAATAATATACTAATAATAATGTTATGATATATACAGTATATGATGATTATAATAATAATAATAATATAAATGTAATAATATAATTATAATATAAATGTAATCATATATATATATATATATAATATAAATATAATATAATAATATATATGTTATTAAATATATAAGTTACCTTACAAAGTACTGTAACTGGTGGAAGAAGTACTTACACGTTTACTACAGATACACAAATATTCAGACAGTGTTGGGATCAATGCTAAAACAAATATAATTACATAATTCAATCAAAAGAGTGACAAACATTTCTTAATTACATTTTGCTCTTAATTACTTTGTGCTTTTAGGTTATTTACAGTAATGATACAGTTACAGTTGTTTTTACAAACAAAGCATTGTGATAGTATTAATGTCACCCATAATACATACATGATAATTACATGCTGACTCCATCAGAGTGCAGAGGTTGTGTTGTTTTCACTGTCTTAAACTCTTTAACTAACGTCACATCTGATCCGATCCATCAACGACCCGGAGCATCCTCTGTCTCTGGAGGAGCTCAATGTGGTGGAGCAGGTCCGGGTCAAGGTACAAACCTTTCATCGCGTGTTGTGTTTGGGGGGGGGTGGGGGGGGTGGTTCTGTAATTGATTTACCAATATTCTAATTAAGTGGAGACCAAGTTAAAACAGCCCTGAACTTCATTGGTCTCTTTCCTCAGGTCAGTGACGCAGAGAGCATCGTGGGCATCGAGTTCACGCCTACAATCCCCCACTGCAGCATGGCAACACTCATTGGTCTGTCAATCAAAGTCAAGCTGCTCCGCTCCCTGCCAGACAGGTTCAAAGTACGTGTGTGTGTGTGTGTGTGTGTGCGCGCGTTGATGCACATTTAGTTACTTAATATACAGAACACAGAATGTGGGATTGGTGGTGTTAGTGTTTTGAGTTTTTTCTGTTTCTTCTCAGATTGACGTCCACATCACTCCCGGGACTCACGCCTCAGAGGAAGCCGGTAAATATGATGCAGAGACACCGGTCATGGTGCATGATCCACTGGTCGTAGCACCTTTTTTCTAACATGGTGTTTATGTTGTGCAGTGAACAAACAGCTGGCGGACAAAGAGAGAGTTGCAGCGGCTCTGGAGAACTCGTCGCTGCTGGAGGTGGTCAACCAGTGCCTGACCCCCACCAGGAGCATCTGAGCGGCCAATCGGCTTTGTCGACTTCTGCTATCAGCCACCGATCAGCCAATCGTGTTTGACGCTTGTTTTTGTCGGCTGAGATGTGTCGGCCAAGCTCTCTATCCGGCCCCCCCCCCCCCCCCCCCCCATCACCAATCCAGGTGTGAACAGCTGGGACTGGTGGACACTGATGCAGCGAAACCATCATCTAAAGAGAGTAATAGAAGTTATGAATCATCATGCAGAATAGTTTGGAGGAAGCAGTTACGTTTGACTTCCATCTGGGAATTTAAAATGAAGAAGCTGCCTGTCAGGTCGTTCATAATCCCTGTTTTATGTTAATAAATCTGTATTCTAACACATTGGAATAATATTGGGACTTTTGTGGCAACAATCCCCACCTGTATATATTATTGATGCTTTTGACATTTTATTGAAAATGGAAAATAAAATACAATAATGATACTTTCTAGTTTTTTTTTCTTCTATTTTTTCTTTGGTGATACAAAGGTAGGCCTATATTATTATAATTTTATATATATATATATATTTATATATATATTTTTATATACAGTATATATTTATATATATATATATTATATACAGTATATATTTATATATATATATTATTTATATACAGTATATATATTTTTTTATATATATATATATTTTATTTTTCTATGTACAGTATATCTTTTTGTAATATATACATATTTTGTGTTTTTTATATGTATGTGTATATATGTGTATATACATACACATATATACACATTCATTTTTGTAATATTAAAATAAAATAAAAACGTAGTTATCTATATGCAGTCCAAGAGCTGTTTTTAAGGAAATCCAATTTAATTTGTTGTAGAAAGTTCAATGTAATGCAGTTCAATAGAATATGTATTAATGATGATATTAATTATGATGATTCAATACGGCAGTACGTCCTGTCAGAGAGGGCTTGGTTTAACCGTCTGTTTGTTATTGAGGCCTGTGTCGTGGTGGTGCTGTGAGTGTTGTGAAATATCAAACATCGTTTTAATCAAGCGGTTTAGTTCAACAGCAGCGTTGACCGTCCTGAACTATCCACACAACACAGCGTCTTAGGTTCATGTCCACGCTCCTCCAGCAGGAGGCGTCCTCATTCTTCTCCTGCAAACCCAGAGCAGGAGGCTGAGGACGAGGAGTCTCTGCGCTGCGGCTCGTTGTGCCAGATTCCCTCAGATCTGAAGGACAGACTCGTCCAACATGCTCGTCCACCCACTCCCACCTCACTGAACTCACTGAGCAGCTATGCTTCAAGTCTTACTCAACCAGCTCACACAAACAAGACACGTTGTACTGCTTCAAATCTCTATTTGATAAACATGTCGCCTTTAATAAATATTAGGAACAGGTTCCCCATATTGGGGTTAAAATTCACTTATTGTAAATCAAATAAATATGATTTTAATAGTATGATAAGCTCACAGTGAACACACTCTCATACATTTATTGTGTCGCCTTTATCGTAGGAAATAAAATACAAAGATGGTTGTGTAATCCCACTTTTAATCTTGACTCAGAGAGGTATTTGGTGCCACTCTGTGAGTGATTGTTGGCAGGCACTGCCATAAAATCCATTAAACCTAATATAAGTTCTACTTTAAAATCACATTTAAGAATAAAGCAGTACTCAAACAGAGCTTATAAGACTACGTAAGTAGTGGGTAAATACTTGTTGTTTCTTAGGCTCAACTAATAGCCTGTAGATATGTTATTTTTTTTCCCCTCTAGCTCCACATCTGGAAACATTGCATCACTGCTAAAACCCTGGATAAGAGACCCAGCCGGCACAGCTGCATGAGCCCCATCCAGAGCCGTGTATAAACGGGGTTAAGTCAACCAACAACACTTCTCTCACAGGGTGACGAGGAACAAGAAGCCGGCTCAGGACAGCACCCGAGTTAAACTCTTACATGTGTAATGTAGCCTCCTGACGGACAAACACAAAATATAGGATATGCATGTGTACTTTACCTACAAAAATATGTACTTTTTTATTGTTTATTATCTGAAATAGGAGGTGGCTTTCAGGTTTTCTGTTATACGAAAGGTGTGTCAGTGAGCTTTGTGTTATTAATGGTCTTATTTCCTCTTATTGCCCAGTGTTATTGCTGAAAGTTAGCTTATTTCCTCACACGGTGTTCCGCTAGAGAGTCTCTACGCAACCCCGTCTACATACGGCTCTGGGTGGAGCCCGTTTAGCTGGCCTTGCCCGCCTGGCTGCCAGTCCTCTTCTGCAGACTTCGGGATTGGCTGCAACAGACCTCCTCAACACCAACCGCAGCACATTGACGGTCGATGGAAGAGTGTTAGCCCGTGCTCAGCGTTTCATTCTGACACAGGTACGTTGAGCAAACGTTATTTTTCTGTTTCGCAAAACAGTTTTGCGTTCATGTGCGCGTGTGTGTGTGTGGAAAAAAAATAGCTTTAATAGTGAAGCGGAAACCGTGAGACCCGAGTTCGGGTTTACAAGCCAACAAAAAAAAGAAAAAAGAAAAAGAGAAGTTGTCATCTTGCAGAGAGCAGCTTGTGAGTTGCTCCAGCAGTGACGGCTGATGAGTGAAGACTAACCGTCTTAAAGAAGCTGTTATTCGGCTGCTAACGTCTTGCATACTGGTACGGGGCTCTGGAAGGGTTTTTGTTTTTTTGGGTTTTTTTGGCAACAAGCCACAGTTTGTCCTTTTTTTTCTTCCTCCCTCAAATGATGGCCAATGTGAGTCTGGTATTAACTGTTTTCCTGTTTTAAAAAAAGTCCCTGTGTTTTCATAAAAGCAGCCTCGTGTGTGTGTGTGTGTGTGTGTGTGTGTGTGTGTGTGTGTGTGTGTGTGTGTGTGAGAGAGAGTGTGAGGCTGCAGCTTGTCACATGTAGTCCAGATGAACATAAGGCATGTGTGTGTCTGCAGAGAGAGAGAGAGAGAGAGAGAGAGAGAGAGAGAGAGAGAGAGACACACACACACAGACAGACAGACAGACAGACAGACAGACAGACAGACAGACAGACAGAGAGAGGACTGCAGTGTTTTCACATATTTTGGTGTTTTTCTTTTCAAAGAGCTTTGTAGGGAGACACACACACACACACACACACACACACACACACACACACTTTTGACTCTATTTGGACTTCTCCTTCACATCATTAGGTGTCATGGAGTCAGAAGGAATTTAGTTTCTGTGTTCTGTGTGTTTTGTTCTCAGCCCGTTTGACAGAAAGCCACTTGGCTGCAAGCGCTCACCTCCATGCACCTGCATAGACACGTTCTCCAAGGCCGAGCTCGCTCCTGTAAACACTTGAGTTCATAGAGGAGCGCTCGCTTTGAGTGGAGGAGCCGTGAGTTAACGCACGATACTAAATCTGGACGGGCATCAGAGCAATGAAGCTGAGGCCCGCTCGCTCTGTTTTGACCGGAGAGACGTTCTGGACGCTGTGCACACGTCTGACTTGTTTTGAAGAGTTGTCCTGTAGCAGAATGTTCTCTGTGTCTGTGAGGGAGATGCTGGTCTGGTTGAGAATCTTTAGATCCATAAGAATAGTCTCTCTGAGAGCGATATCCTGTACGTCACAATGTGGCAAACGAGCAAAATCTCATAAATAATGTAGCTTGTGCCAAACACTATTGTTCATGCATCACATCAGATGAAACTTCACACATACATAAACTTTTATTATTAATTTTGTTAACTTTTATTACAGTTTGATTTGGGAATGATAAAGAATCGATTAGTTGTCGACTATTTACTTTTCTAATTTCAGCTTCTTGAATGTGAATATTTTCTAGTTTCCTCTGACGGTAGATATTGAGTTGTGACATTTGAAGAAGCCATCTTGAGAATCATTTTACAGACCAAACGATTAACCGAGAAACCGATGGACGATGAAACCAATCGCTGCTCGCAGCTCGAGAACCAAAGCATGCACTGGTGTGACTGACGGTCTTATTGTGCGCGTCGACACGCTCGGCATGCTGGACCTCTTTGTTCAGAGTTCATTACAGACCTTGGGCTCTTCTTCCATAGACTTAGTGTGGAATTTCAGAAATGAATCCAGCCAAGTCAACTGGTTCATCCGTTCTGTTCCCTTTTGTCAAATGTTGGTGTTCTGGACCTTTTTTTTTTTTTTTTTTTTTTTTTTTTTTGTGCAGATTCCCACCACAGATCTATTGGCAGTGTTGCATTGTGGGTCCCGGCGATCAGCGAGTCCGCCGTCTCTAGATGACGTCCAGTTCTGCTGAGACGGCTGAATTTTAAACATCGCTAATGCGACAGATATTTTTGAAATGCACATTTATTTTTGGGGTGGCGTGTTTCGCTGTTTGCTGTCCCTATTTTTGACACGTTCATTTTACAACCTGGCAACCCTAAAAATCGACAAAAACTCCCTCCCAACAATAACACATCTATGCATGGACTTTATATTTGGGACTCAGCTGTGCAGATGCTGTTCCATCTTGGAGCGGTTTATGTTACGGTTTCATAAAAATATAAAAGGGTTTTTAGGTTTTGTTCGTCGTTCAACCTGCTTTCTTCTTGCCTCAGGTTGTGTTTTCGTTCATGCGCTTTGTCACTGAACTAGTTTTAGTTTGTTGCAGCTCGTGAGTTCTTGGCATTCCTAAAGAGCTGCGCTGGTTTTTAAAGTGAGGTGGATCTCCTCCACGTCTCGAATGGAATTCTACCGAAGCGCCTCATCGCTTCCTACGATGCATTCGGAGACCGTGATACCGGAATAATTGCGTCACCTTTGTGTGTGTCTTTCCAGTCGAGAGGACGGCATGTGGGTCGTAGTAGAAACGTAATGCAACACCGTTTCCTGCGTGAAGCATGCGACCCCCCCCCCCCCCCCCCCTCAGCATTTCTCCGTCCAATCCGACGCAGAAACTCATGACCTTTGCTCCTCATCGTGTGTCGCGAGTGCAACGGGTCAAAGACGTCGACAGCCGTCGGTTTTTTAAGCGCAAATGTCTGCTGTCACAAAATGTCACAGTCTGGTGACTCCACAGGTGAAGGAGCTGCAGGTACACGGCCAGGGAGGGGAGGGAGGGAGGGGGGGGGGGGGGGACCCTGTGGCGTCTCTGCATTTGAATTGAACGTCTCAGAGTCGCTCGTCGCACACGGCCGACGCGCTCGAAGGGACATTTTGCGGCGGCTCTGCTCGGCCTCCGGTACGTGAGTCATGTGTGGTGTGATGTGTGATCACAAAGCGTCCTAAGTGACTGACTAGCCTGCAGGCGAGCTGCACTAATGTTCATGTGACTGTGTGACATGGTGACAGGATGGAAGGGGGAGGGGGTGGGGGGGGCATATCAATCTTCTGGTCTCAGTTGTTCAGGCCAATGAGTCCAAGGACTGTTTGGCACATTTCGGTCTTCTATTGCTCCATGGATTGAGACACGGCTGCTGATGTCAATGGGTGACGGCAAAGAGGAAATCTAGAAAAATATTGAGACACAACTGGGCTCCTGTTGCAATGCCGAGGCCGTAGCCTGAGACCTGAGATGCAGTGACGCTTGATATTTGTACCCTTGTCACAGACATTACGTGTTTCAGTGTTTTGCAACCGATGCCTCGACATTTTTCGGACCCTTTTTTTTTTTTTTTTTTTACCTGGAAATACAAGTTCGCCATTTTTTCGTAGCTTCCTCTTGGATGCGCGCTTACGATCCGTCACCTGGTTGAGGTCGACGCCCAACGAAACGTGCCGAACAAAGCAAAAGGAAGAAAATCCAGACACATGGCCGACACGCACTTCTTCTAGTGGGTCATAAGTGATGCTTGAGAGGAATTCTCCGTCTATTTATTGTTTTTGTTTTTTGGAAATGAAATTCATCTGTGCTTTCTGGTGGAGAGTTAGATGAGAAGATATGTCGGTTAAATATGAACGTCAAGCCAGCAGACTGTTAGCGTAGCTTAGCACAAAGACTGGAAACGGGGGGAGGGGGAAGCTAGCCTGGTTCCCGTCAAAATGGAACAAAATCCGAACGAACACGTCATATCTCGTTTGTTTTTATCCCACACAGACCCAAAGCATGAAGTTGTGAGTTATCTTGATCTTCTCATCTAATCTCTCTGCCAGACAGTGACGGTGGGAGATTTCCCAAAATATCGAACTGTTCCTTTTAAAAAGCTGACTTATCGATTCATTTAGTGTGATTGCAGCCGGATTTGCTGATTCATGGTGTAACGTGGTAAGGGCATCTCGGGCATCGCACCCAAAAAAGAACTGCATCACAGCAGAAAGGAGAAAATACTCTCAGACGCTGAACACACTAATAACTGCATGGCGTGTTTGGTCACTTATGGCGTTTCCGTATATTTGTCCAGCCAACAGAATTAGACACGGTAAGAAGAAAATCCAAAGGTTTGACGATTGGGCTGTCAATGAAGCTTTATTTGGATAAAAGACCAATTTCGCCGAAATGCAAAAAAAAAAAAAAACCTCTTTTTCATCATCAGTGATTTGGAAAAATGATCCAGATTTCTGAGGAATCAACTATAAGGGGGGGGGGGGAGTTACGTTTGTTTCATTCTCATCATTTCACTAGTATCAGTTCCACCTGCAAACACTGAAGAGGCTCTTAGCTTAATGTATGGAGACTCACAAAGTTCCTGTTGCACTTTTGTTTTATGTCATGGCTAGGTATGAGCATTTCTTCTTCTTCTTCTTCTTCTTCTTCTTCTTGATGTAGTAGCTTACTGCAGTGGCCTCTGTGTTGAACACTGGCCTGTTTTTGTATGTTTAACTGTATGTTCCCCCCTCTCCTCCTCCTCCTCCTCCTCCTCCTCCTCACTGGAGCCTGGTAAAGAAAAACAGCTGAGTGGAGGGGAGGAAGCCAAGGTGCCTCTTTTAAGAAGCAGCTCCAGTTGGCTGGAAAGAGGAGATGAGAGAGAGAGAGTATTGAAGCGCGGCCGCTGGTGGGGCTGGCAGGCCGCCGCTGACTGTGCGCTGCGAGGCAGGAAGTGTGACACCGAGAGCACAGGAAGTGGCTGCTGCGGAGCTATGCTAACCCTCTTCGTCCGGGATCCATTCACGCTCAGTCAGACAGAAGCTGCTCTTCATTTTTCCAACAGTACGGGATGACTTTACTTTTTAGGTTTTTGGTTTTCTTTGTCATGTGATGTGTGAAGGCCTTTATGAATATAGTTCAGAATGCATTTTGAGGATAATTGAATCCAAGTAGATGACAAATTTGAATAGGAGTCAATGGAATTTATTGAGAAGTGCATGAAACGGAACGTCAACGGCAGCATACGCTCATCTGCTTCTGTGATTTCTGTCTGAATTCCCTCTGATCTCTCCTCATTTCCTGCCTTGTCTTGTCTCCTCATTTGACCCTCCTCGTCTTTTACTTCTTCTTTGTGGTCGTGTGATGTTTTCAACTGGCCACCGTTTCTCCTGCTGAAACACAAATGAGTGAACAGTCACACCTCTGCTCACTAAGGGCTCTCCTCTCCTTTCCTTTTGAGCATAAAAATAGAAGTTTGCAACCAGTTTCTGCGTTTGATTTTATGCATTAATCAATAAAATAGATGTAAATATTTCTCTGTGGATGAATGCTCTCTCTGGATGTGGTGGATTAGTTATTTCCCCAGTTTATTAAAACCGTGTTTCAGTCACCCTCCCCCAGGTGGGGAACTGAAAAAGAGGAAGTGTGTGTGTGTGTGTGTGTGTGTGTGCGCTGTGTATATAAGGTTTGTGTAAGTTGAAGTGGGACTTCTCAGAATGTGAGATGTAAGTTTAGAGGAAGAGGAATCAAGAAGTTCTACTCGGTGCGCTCAATGTTTGATTTTTAGACTCCGCTAATCTTCCGCTTTTCTCCGTTTGCAGTTGTGTGTGTGTGTGTGTGTGTGTGTGTGTGTGAGAGTGTGAGTGTGTGTGTGTGTGTTTGTGCGGCTGCTCTTCACGTTTTGTGTTTGGATGAGGAATGAACTGAGGAGCTTCTGAACACGCTGCTGATTCTTCTATGGACACAGATTGAGTAAGTCGTGATCTTTCATTTTTTTTTTTTTCTTCTGACGCACTGAGAGGAGGTTTTCACCATGTCGTAGTTTCTTCCCTGTTGTAAACGCCGGTGTGATGAAGTGATGTGTAGCGCTGTGTTGTTCAATACAAACAGAGTTAGTCTCCTGTGTGTGTGTGTGTGTGTGTGTGTGTGTGTGTGTGTGTGAGGCTGATCATAAATCATTTGCACACATCATTTCTAAACGCTAACCCGCTGGAGAAGGTAGATTTTGAGCTTGTTCTTGTTACTCAGAGCTTCTACTGAGCAGGGTTTCCTTCTTCATGAACGTGGGACTGTGGCAACGTGATGTCATCAGTCCTTAAAGTTAGAGTTGGTAATCTTCATTCAAAACAATTTTTTTTTCTTATATTTTTGTCTAGACGGCAATTGCTAAAGATTTTTTTTTTTTCTCGATAAAACAAAAAAATGTTGTTCTGTGGCTGTCGCAGGACTTTAATAAGCCCGTCCAATCATTTAACTCGTCCAAATATGCAATGATTGGACGGCTACCTGCTTACCTGTGTGTATTCTGCCCGTTCAGCACCTACAGCACTCATGTTGGTTCTTCACATTGATCATTTTGGGGGGGGAGTCCGTGTTGCCGACTAGCCGACTTTCTCGCTTTATACATGGCGACTTTTGGAGCTAATGCTGCTTCATTGGCAAATAGTTTGCAGAACTGAGCTGGGTTCTTCGGTTCTTCGGTTCTTCTGATTTTTGAAGTCTAGCGTACTCTTGCTGGTTTTCTCATGAAGCCCGTCTTCAGGCGGTGGTTCTAAAGCCGGTAGTTCAGCAGGAAGAGCAGAAACGCAGACGAGAGGGTCATTCATTGTATGTCGATGTGAAGGTGTGTTGTGACCCGACATCTCCAGACATCAGAGGTGTCTGGTAGATGTGTTGTCGACGTGAATAGTGTTTTGTTTTGCACACGCATGAGAATGCAACAAATCCAGATCATGACAGAATATGAAATGTGTCAGGAGAGGCCAAAAAAACTGAACATAGATCATTTAGAAAAACACACCAAAGAATAATGAAAACAGGAAGCGCACAACATCAGGAGACAACGATCCAACAAATCCAATAAAAACAAAGAAATACTGTGTCCGTATTTAAACGTACTCAAGTCACATCTGGTTACACACACACACACACACACACACACACACACACACACACACACACACACACACACACACAATCCTTGTTAGTAAGACAAACACACGGGGCTTTTCTACAGAAGTCGATCGTCTGTGAACATTTCCGTCACAAAGTGTATTCAGCATTAATTTCTTTATTTGAAGAATGTTCAACCTGCTGAGTCAAAGTCTAAAACAACAGCAATAGAGCCGCCGATACAGCTGCTGTGTGTGTGTGTGTGTGTGTGTGTGTGTGTGTGTGTGTACGTGTGTAAGTGCACGTGAACACACCACAGGATGTTAGCTTAGCCACTCAGCACTGTTCCTGCACAGCCGACACATTTATTACGACCCTGGGCTTCATTCAAAATGTCTAAAAATGTCCCTTTTTCCCCCTCAAACCTCATGTTCACAGTCTGCTCTCATGTTTAACTTTGCAACACTGTGAACGTTTTCTTGATGCTCTCCAGAGGAGGAGCCTTGACGTTGAATATTGAGCCGTCGGAGTGCTCGGGTGGAGTCAAAAGCGATGGGAGGTTTCCACTTAATGATACACCACCCACCACCCGCCACCACCCACCACCAACACGTTTCTGCATCTCGTTTTAGTGCTAAAAATACAATTAAATGTAGTTAATTAAAGTTATCACTTTATGACAGTGTTTTCTGAAGCCAGGTGTTCTCTGGTGGAGGATGGTTTTGGGAGTGAAGAAGGCTTCACCGTGATATCTCCTCTTTGCCCACGAGTCAGTGAAACACTGCAGCCGCTGAAGTCGACATGGCTTCTGTCATAAAATGAGCATTTTGCAGATGTGAACACACCAACTTACATTTACTGTCTTCCTTTTCTCCAATAAGCCAACAAAGACACACGGACGTTATTTATGTTATCACTTACAAAGCTACTAAAATTAGTTTTTTTTTTTTTTACTTTAAATAGCCTCCAAAGTGTAAAATAATGGAGAAAAAATAGTCTGTCATGTTTTTTGCCATATTCAGCTTTGCTTGGGAAAGAACAGTGTTGCAATGTTGAGATAGTGTGTGTGTGTGTGTGTGTGTGTGCGCGCAGTAACCCTAATGTTACTTTCACACTATAAGCGACACAACAACAAGGCTACAAGTGATGAAGCTGAGCTGGTCTCAGCATTCCACAGCGCTCCAATCAGGCGGCAGCGCGTCGACCAATCGTATGTTTTTGTTTCACCTTGTTGCATCTTTAAAAAAAAAAAAAAAAGCAACAAAAAAACGCTGTTAGCCGGGTTTTTTTGTCGCTCTCGGTGTGAACGGAGCATAATGAGGTGGAGGAGCAAGAGGAGGCTCAGTGGCAGGATGAAGACGCCTTTTTATGGCCGTTTGTAAACTGAAACATGTGTGTGTGTGTGTGTGTGTGTGTGTGTGTGTGTGTGTGTGTGTGTGTGTCTTAACGGTGTCACTTCAAAGGATCCTCACCCTTTTTCTCCCCCTCTGTTGTTTCTCTCTCTCTCTCTCTCTGTCCGTCAAAGGAGGCATTGTGCATGCTAAGCTATTATTAGGCTGCATGTGTGCGCGCTCCAGATAGAGAAGTCGTGCGTATTCAATTTCAACATACAGGCCCGTTTCCTTCAGCGGAAGCTGATGTGTTTTTCTTGCATTCACTGCGAGCTGCTTACCGTCTCATCGGCACATCTTGCACCAAACTGACGGTCGGTTCATAAATAGACTCCGTTTTGCAGTTTCTAGTCATTGGACTAGTTGTGAAGTGTAAAAAAAACTGTCAGCCACTCGAAACCAAAGCCGGGGGTGGGGGGGGTTTCCATTACAGGCACCTCTTCTGCTGGTCTGCAGTTGTTTCGCTTGTCGTTTCATCACCGCTGCAGGAAACGGGTCTAATGTGCTACATGAGAGCAAAATCTGTGAAAGCCGCTCCGACTAAAGTAAGTAGCCCCGGCGCAAAGTGATGGAGGTGCGTTTCCCGGTCACGGAGGTTTTCAGTGGTGGAGGAAAGGTCAAACAGAAACATCTGCAGCAGTCAGCGCAGTGGGAAGCAGTGGAAACGTTGCACATGTGCATTTGGCTTTAAATCTTTCAATCTGCCAGCAGCCAGACCTTTCTGTTGTGAGCGACGTTTTCCTGTTCAGCTAAAGTTTGTCTTCTTCTGCCAAAAAAAAAAAACCTTCACTGAACCAAGGTTGATTCATTCATCTTTAACTGAAGTATGACTCAGTTATTGGTGGATCGTATCTCAGTGATTCTCATTATTAGTTATATTTGCATGGTTTCTGTCTCCGCATAGAGCTGCTTATGTTTCCTGAGAAATTCCACCCTCAAACGTCAAGCGATCAATAGAAATGCAACCGTATACCCTGAATGGTATGCACATGTTTAATTGATTACAATATGCACATTCCCAGCCTCCAATGCGGAGCAAAGCATGCTTCAGCTCTGACAGCGAGGCATTCTGTGCACGCCGTCCCGTCTATTGGCCCTCACTCAGTGTTGAAGCTTATTTCCTGTGGCTTCCTTCCATCGTGGCCCATATTGGGGAAATTATTGACTTATTAAGGATGAATGTAAACGGCTTATCTTCAAAAAGACCTTATTGAACTGGGCCATGAATTATTATTATTATTATTATCATTATCATAATGTAGGACATTCTGTATTAGGGTTAGCTTAGTGTGTTTATATTGTTTGTGTATATATATCTATCTATCTCTATCTCTATATATCTCTATCTATATATATCTTTATCTATATATATCTCTATATATCTCTATCTATATATATCTCTATATATCTCTATCTATATATATCTCTATATATCTCTATCTCTATATATATCTCAATCTATATATATCTCTATCTAATATATCTCTATATCTCTATCTATATATATCTTTATCTATATATATCTCTATATATCTCTATCTATATATATCTCTATATATCTCTATATATATCTCTATATATCTCTATCTATATATATCTCTATCTATATATATCTCTATATCTCTATCTATATATATCTTTATCTATATATATCTCTATATATCTCTATCTATATATATCTCTATATATCTCTATCTATATATATCTCTATATACTCTATCTATATATATCTCTATATATCTTTATCTCTATATATATCTCAATCTATATATATATATCTCTATATCATGATGACATGCTGGAAATAGAATGCTACCATGCTGATGTTTACCATCTCTGATAAAGAGACAAGGATCACCACCATCATCAGGATTCATCCTCTGGGGACGATGAATATCTCTATGAATTTGCACGTTGGTTGAACTTGACTACTTTGCAAGAAATGGTCTTTTACAACAGTTGGCCCCTGTTTTCCTACACGTATTCTAACTGACGTCTAACTATGCGGTTATATTTTCAATGTAATCATTTTACAAAATGTCAACGTCGGTTTTCAGTTGAGACCGTTTGAAGGTGACAAAAGTTCAGTGGGTGGAGCCGGCAGAGAACAGACGGCCGATGGGGAGCGTGGATGAGAACGTCAAAAATGATGCAGCGCTCAGATGTAGAGGTATCATCATCCTGGCAGCCGGATGGCTGCGGTGCTGGAGCCGCGTGGTGACTTCCTGTTTGTCAGCAGCATACAGGAAGTAAGAGGCCCCTAGAGCATGTTGTGTGTGTGTGTGTGTGTGTGTGTGTGTGTGTGTGTGTGTGTGTGTGTGTGTGTGTGTGTGTGTGTGTGTGTGTGAGACACTTAATTTGAAGTGAGAGGTCGAGCTGCGTGAGGGGAAACGGGCAGATTTCGGTGTGAATTTTAAACGTGTGTAATGCGCTTCATGCATGTTTCACGGCGTTTAACCCGACCTAACCTTTATGATCCTAGTGCAGCTGGTTCTTCTCACTACAAGGAACATTTAACTGGTTGAGAAACCATTTCAGTACAACGCTGATGCCTCCTTATGACCTACAGAAGTAAACTAGACTACCAGCAAGAAGATCGGCTATTTCTACCCTGGCAGAATTAGACCAAACGATTTTTTTCCGGCAATCAGAAACACTACTGCTTTTGTCCACAGGGACCGCCAGAATCAACACACAGTTTTTCCTCGTAGCAGCTTTAAGTTGTAGAACTGATACAACGGCCTGATGTTGACGCTCGTGTCCTTTCCGACCGAGAGAACGACGATTGACGGTGTTAGGTTGATCACAAATATCAACGAATTTGGCCTAAACATTTATATGATGCATGCAAAAAATAAAACTTTTATTAAAATAGGTGCTAGAGAAGTACCTAAATATCTACTCGTTATTCTTGTGTTTTTTTTTAGTGTACCAGGCACTTCAGATGGGGAAGTGCTATATCTGACACTTCTCATGTCAGTAATGGAGTTCAGCTGACTGTTCAACTTGTAAATAGATAATTGTTTTTTTTGGGGGGGGGGGGGGGGGTGTTAAATGCAGTTTGTGTTTCTGGGCATTGACACAGAACAGCAACACGGCGTCTCTCCTGCTCTGCACATTACACCAATGCATTGTGTTATAGTTGGTAATAAAAGGGAATCTGTCCTGAACTGGACATTTATAGGGAACTTTGCAAGTTCCTGTCGGATGAATCATTTATTGTAAGTTTTATGTTGCCTGTGAGCTCATTATCAGCTGATTTGGAGTGACTACATTGCTGTTCGTCACATATTCAATCGTTTCTGTTCAGGCTACGTCTGCTGTATCTGTACCGTCGGTCCCTCCAGGAAGTCACTGTATCGTGAACTTCCTGGGATAGTTGCGGGAATTTAAAATTGATTCAAATCCCCGGAATACCTCCTTGAAAAATGATCGAAATTGAAGAACGCTCTGCCTCTTTCAGCAACGACCGACCATCGACGCATACAAATGATCAATTTCAGAACCACAATTCCAACAGAGGACTCTTGACACTCTCCTATACATTTTCTCAAGGGTTGTTTTTTTTAAACCCCTCGCCATCTTGGCTCTGACGGGAGCTTTATTTTTGTTGAACGGGTAAAACCTGAGGGAGCTGAACAAGCGAACAACATGTATAAACACAAAACATCTATATTCAGCCAACCGACTCTCAAACATGTCACTAGGACGCGTTTAAGGAAGTGATGTTAACTATGGTGACCGCTACTTCCTGTAGACAAACTGTATTGACTTTGTTCACACAGAGAAAGGTTCATGGTTTTCTCAGTCGCTTCAGCACAATAAAACGTTACAGGGTCTACCGCTCATATTTAGGGACATTGTCTAAATACAGTTTCACACTCGACAGCAGGAGAACCACTTGGGGTGTGTGTGTGTGTGTGTGTGTGTGTGTGTGTGTGTGTGTGTGTGTGTGTGTGTGTGTGTGTGTGTGTGTGTGTGTGTGTGTGTGTGTGTGTGTGTGTGTGTGTGTGGTAGATGGAAAGATAACCGTTAACCTTTGGTTTGTGGGGACACCCTGAAACTGTTTCATGGTTTCCAGTCTCCAGTTTGCTCTATTTTATATAAAGTTGCTACAAGGAACATTCATTTCGCGTTGATTTTTGCCGGTCTCTGTGGACTCCGAGTGTCTCCGATCACCAGAGTCCCTTTTTAGAAAACCTCTCATTTTACTGCAGCAGGGTCTGACAGTCTGACCCTCTCAGTCCTGGTTCTGGTTCTCCCGTGCCTCCCTTCTCTACAGCCGGTCCAGCAACACGTCCTGGGTCTCCAGCAGCGTGGTGTCGGTGTTTGCTCCCAGAGAGGAGAAGCTCTGCTCCTGGAGGAGGAGGAGGAGGAGGAGACGCTGCTGCTGCCGGGAGCTGAGCTCTCCTCCTCCCTCCGGAGCTCCGACTGCAGGTCCGAGGCTGCAGTAAAGCCGGATCTGGGTCTGTCCACGGTGGACTGGGTCTCTGCTGGAGGCCCCCCACTGGAGTCTGAGCTGAAGGAGTTTCTGGTGAACCTGCATGACGTCATCTGGTTTCACCAGAATCCGACCCGGTGGCTCCGACGACGAGCGTTAAGAATAACTGTATAGAAACAGACCATCTTCTCTCTGATGGTCTCTGTACTGATGGAGGTCTGATAGAGGATCAGGACTACACTGAGACTGGTTCATAAAAGTTGTGTTTTGATCTTTCCTCCAGGGTGCAGCGTCCAGTGAACACAGAGTGACGTGGAGAAAGGAAGATGCCGCCCCCCTCCTCCCCCCACCGGGCCCTCCCCCTCCTCCCACCTTTGCCTCTGTAAGTCGTTCTGTCGGCCCAGTCAGACCAGCGGCTGTCCTCTTGACCCTGCTCAGCAGAGACATCTTGTGGATAACTCGTATAATGAAGATTTAAGTTGATTTAACACAGTCCCTGTATGCGTTCGTGTTTTCAGGCCAACACAGAGAAGCCAAATCTAAACCGCTCGGAGCAGCAGGGAAGGTCCGCTCTGCTTACCGACATCGGGAAAGGCGCCAAGTTAAAGAAGACTGTAACCGTTGACCGCAGCGGACCTTTACTGGACAGTAAGTCAGCGGCTTTTCTTTCTTTTTCATTTATTTATTTTCATCCACTTAAAAAAACATAATTTAATATCTTTTGTTTATCTCCTTAGAACCTAAAGGTGGTGGTGGTGGTGGTGGGGGGCGGCGGCGGTGGTGGTGGCGGCGGAGGTGGCGGAGGTGGCGGAGGTGGAGGTTTTGGTGGTGGGGCTCCTGCTGGCTTAGGAGGTCTGTTTGCAGGAGGGATGCCAAAACTGAGGTCTGCAGGAAACAGCGGTAAAAATGGTAAAAAAAACAATTATATGAATTAGAAAAATGACTCTGGATGATAATAGTAACAATGAACAACACAGAAACGCCTCTGACATTCATTTTATTTTGCCTTTCTGTCTCCTCCAGACTCGGGACCCAGCCGAGGACCCGTGCTCCCCCCAGGAGCTCGCTCTTGTGGACCCACCCCCTTCGGTGGGGGCGGAGGCTCCGCTGGGCCACCTAAACTCCCAGGAGCCCCTGCTGGCGGGCGTAGCAGCGTCCCCGATCTCCCCAAGGGCCGGCCGAATTTCTCATCCAGACAAGACACTCCAGGAGGCCCCCCTCCTCCCGTACCCAGCACACCTCGACCCAACCAGGGCTTCCAGCCTCGTGGGGGGCTTCCTCCGCCGTCGCTCCCTGGAGGACCCAGGCCCAGCCCGTCTTCTGGACCTCCACCTCCTAGTCTCCCGCCAGGGAGGCACGGAGGATTCTCTGCACCTCCTCCTCCTCCCCCAAACAGCAGCAGACCTTCCTTACCGCCCACTCCCGGAGGGAGGCCTCCACTTCCCGACGACCGACCCCCACCTCCACCCGTGGGAGGTCATCGGCCGTCGATGCCCCGCGATGTGCCCCCTCCTCCTCCCTCCGTCAACTCCAAGCCCTCGTCCTCGGTCTCCTCCTCCCCCGCCTCCCGTCCCTCGGTCGGTGGGGGTGCGCCCCCTCTCCCGCCGGGCCGACCGGGCCCCCCTCCTCTCCCGCCCACCCCGGCCGGAGGGGACGACCACAGCACCCCTCGTCTGCCCCAAAGGAACCTGTCACTCAACAGGTACTGGTGAACTTCTGTCTGTTTCCGCCATTTGTTTTCCCAAATTGTCCGGTATAATATTCTGTTCCTCCTCCTTTGCCAGCCACGGTCCACCTCCGCCACACGGTCGGATGGGATCTCTCCCTCCTCCACCCAACGAGAGGCCGCCGTCTCTTGGAAGGAACCAGTCGTCCACACGCTCTGGTAAACAGCCGTTTATTGATTTATTGAGCAGCGGCTCACTGCTGTATACAAACCATATGAAAATGACGAGCTGTAAAATCGGAGGGGAATGCAGGATCACTTTTTTTTCCCCCGTCAGCTCACGCGTCAATTTTTTGATTTTCTTCCTCCGCAGGGCCTCTTCCTCCCCTTCCTCCCTCAGGTCGCGGCGTGGGCGGGGGCAACGCGAGGCCGTCGCCCGCTCCGTCTCCCATCGGCCGACCGGGCCCGGAGATCCCTCGCGGGGGCCCGCGGGCGGTAGACCTCCCCTCCCTCCGGACCGGCAGGGTCTCGGAGGAGCCCCTCTTCCTCCTCCGCCGCCCATGAATAACGGCTTCCAAAACTCTCACCACAACCAGATACAGGTGAGTGGAATCCCTCAAGGTTTCTGCGAGTATTCATACAAGACGTTGTGGGGAATGGGAGAGAGTACGCAATGTAATTCATAAATCCACGTTTGCTAGTGGTAACTTTTGCAGGCAGACGATCAACTCCATGCCTTGTAGAGGATTGACTGTCTTTCTCTCCCAGTTTCTGCAATAGAAATTCGTTGCCCTCAGTGTTGTTTTTACCACATGAGTTCAGATGTGTTGAGCTGTGGCAGAGGAACCCACTGGCCCAACTTCGTGTTGTTTTTACCCCATTGAACCACGGTTTGGGTTATGAAGGCAGCGGATGAAAGAGGCGACGCTTTTTAATCATATTTCCTCAGTAGTGTAGTGCTTCTAAACAGGAAATAAGAATACTGTATCATGGGAGTTTTGTCGGTGTGATTGAGACGAACCCACTGACCTCCATCTTTTTTTTTCTTTTTTTTTTTCTTTTTTTTTTGTTAAACAGATGAGTGGGAGTGTCGCTTCACATTCCATCCGTTGTCGGACCTTCCTCCACCTGAGCCCTACGTGCCCTTCCAGAAGACCTACCCCAGCAAGATCGGCAAGACGGACGGCAGAGGTCAGTCCGACACACACACACACACACACACACACACACACACACACACACACACACACACACACAGAGAGAGAGATACAGATCTTTAAATGAGTTAACACAGCCAGACGCGTGGATTAGTACCCTCTGAGGTAAACACGGCTGGTCTGTGAAACAGTGCCACCTGGTGGAAGATAATAACATCTCCTCTGTTGTCTTTGCTTCTTTTCAGGTTCTGGTAAAAAGGAGAGAGGAGCTCCCCCTCTTCTCCAATACCCAGGTGAAGAAGAGGAGGCAGCAAACACAACCCCTGGGACTACTTTCTCTCTTTCCCTCCCTGTGTCTCTCTCTCTCTCTCTCTCTCTCTCTCTCTCTCTCTCTCTCTCTCTCTCTCTCTCTCTCTCTCTCTCTCTGTCTGTCTGTTGCACTCTATTTGGCCTCATGCAAGAACCGCTGCTACGAACTGATCCGTTCTTAAGTGTCTCTTACGAGAGATTTAGGAGAACTTCTTCACCAACCATCCCGTATGAATTTCCTCTTGGGTACGAATATATTTTAGGAGAGGTCCAGACCCGTCGTAGGAGTCATCTGCTGTTATTTAAGCCTTTAGTTTTTCACTAACGAGTTGTATATTTCTTAACTTTTAAGCAATTTTGAGTGTAAAAACCCACACATGACATTATTCAGTTTGAATCATAGGCTAATATAATTCTAAATATATTCATAAAGCATAACGATATAAAATTGAAGCTATTGTGTATCAACAAAAACATCTTAAATGATTTGACCCAGTCCCCGTTGCGGTCGTCCACGGCCTTGCTTTAGTGAGACGTTTCCTCTTTATTCCAGTTGACAGATTGACCCTCAGGTGAATTAACAGCACTCGTTATTCAGCCTGCAGCAGCTCTCTCTCTCTTGAGTTCTGCTTCAGACGCCGTTAAACGTTCTAGACTTTTCTTCATGGATCTTCTGAAAGCAGGACTTCAATACGGGACATATTGGGCGGGACACGTGTGGCCTTAGATGGTCGTCAATGCGCGTTGCTCGTGTTACTTCACAGCTCTCATGAATGCACGTTCCGTCTCCGCGTTCCTCATGTTTACGACCGGTTTGTTTACACAGCGGGAGAAAGCCCCGATAAGAATGCAAAGATGTTCTCGCATGAGGCCCGATGTGCTTTCATCTGATGGACCGCAACGAGTGAGATGGACCTGAAGTATGGTTGACCAAGTAATAAAAAAAAAAAAATCGAATGTGGAGTTTGCATCATGTGCCTCTGTAGCGGCGAAGACCAAAGCCTGTTCATACTCCGGTACTCTGTGTTCTGTTGGACCTCCTTTTTAGGCACTTTTGAAAGAATTGTTTTACAACCATGCTGTTGCTGGACGATACTTTATTGACCCGGTTCCTGTGAGACGGTATTTTTCATGAACCTTTAATCCACATTGACTTCCGTCAACTAACCTTTTTTTTTTTTTCTTCTTTTTTTTTCTTCTCACCTTTTTGCTTCCTATGGTTGATTTATTCCATATTTTGCTTGCTAAGATATTATATTTTACCAACCAGCTTCACCGTTTTTTATACAACAATACACACTCTGACTTGACAAACAAAAACCAGCATTCGTAGCATGTAGCATGTGTGACCCCCCCCCCCCCCCCCCCCCCCCCGGACAGAGTTAATAAACATGTGATGGCAATAATATTGTCACGTGCCAGTTCCACTGCAGGGCTTCTAATGCAACCACTCCGCTTGCTCAAGTGTGTTTGACAAGTTTGTCTCTTTTTTTTTTTTTTTTTTTTTTCCCATCGTGCCTTTTTGCATTTTCTATTCAGGATTGTATCTTCAGGCTGCTTCAAAGAGTTAAGGGAATTAGCCTTCTGTGCCTTAAATTATATGTGTGTGTGTGTGTGTGTGTGTGTGTGTGTGTGTGTGTGTGTGTGGATTGGATCACCTCTGCTGATGTAAAATGAAGCCATACAGCCACAACATGTAGAATACTCCGTATTAGCAGAGTGTCGACACAAAGACGGACGCGCAACCAAAGTGAAAATTTGCCACAACCTCATCAGGTGATGCGCGGTTGTGTGTTTTTTTTTGTTTTTTTTTAATTTGCCAAGCCACGTGTGCCTTCACAGTATGTGTGCGTCTACGTCCGTGTAGAACCACTGAGCGGTACTTTTCCTTTGATTGTTACATGAGACGGGACATTTTGATGTTGATGATTGAGATGTTTTTGTGGGAATGGGCGTGATTTGTTCTTTTTTTTGCTGTTTCGCTAAAAGCTGCGTTGACTTACCGTGTGTGTGTGTGTGTGTGTGTGTGTGTGTGTGTGGTGTGTGTGTGTGTGTGTGTGTGTGTGTGTGTGTGTGTGTGTGTGGTGTGTGTGTGTGTGTGTGAGAGAGAGATTTAATCAAGAGGTTTGGAAGGACTGTTATTTTAAGTTATGTTTCTGTGCAGTATTATGTGTTTTTTTTGCTTCCCAGCACGGCTTTGAATGGCCT
>NW_027176331.1:150000-228590 GCF_023349555.1 Cebidichthys violaceus | reverse complement strand
TTTTTAAATGCTATATTATGACTGTTTTCGACAGGCTATACTATGACTGTCTTCGACATAATATACTATGACTGTTATTTGACTTATTTCAACATGCTATACTATGACAGTTTTTCACTTTTTTCGACAGGCTGTACTATGACTGTTTTCGACAGGCTATACTATGACTGTTTTCGACATAATATACTATGACTGTTTTTTGACTTTTTTCGACATGCTTAACTATGGACCGTTTTTGACTTTTTTCGACTTTCTATACCATGACTGTTTTCGACAGGCTATACTATGACTGTTTTTGACATAATATACGATGACTGTTTTTTTACTTTTTTCGACATGCTATACTATGACCGTTTTTAATTTTTTCGATATGCTATACTTTTGACTGTTTTCGACAGGCTATACTATGACTGTTTTCGACATAATATACTATGACTGTTTTTTTACTTTTTTCGACATGCTATACTATGACCGTTTTTCACTTTTTCGACTTTCTATACCATGACTGTTTTCGACAGCCTATACTATGACTGTTTTTGACATAATGTACGATTACTGTTTTTTTACTTTTTTCGACATGCTATACTATAACCGTTTTGACTTTTTTCAACTTTCTATACCATGACTGTTTTCGACATAATATACTATGACTGTTTTTTTTACTTTTTTCGACATGCTATACTATAACCGTTTTTGACATTTTTCAACTTTCTATACCATGACTGTTTTCGACAGGCTATACTATGACTGTTTTCGACATAATATACTATGATTGTTTTTTTACTTTTTTCGACATGCTATACTATGACTGTTTTTCACTTTTTTCGACATACTATACTATGACCGTTTTTCACTTTTTTCAACAGGCTGTACTATGACTGTTTTCGACAGGCTGTACTATGACTGTTTTCGACATAATATACTATGACTGTTTTTTGACTTTTTTCGACATGCTATATACTATGACCGTTTTTGACTTTTTTCGACTTTCTATACCATGACTGTTTTTGACAGGCTATACTATGACTGTTTTCGACAGGCTATACTATGACTGTTTTTGACATAATATACGATTACTGTTTTTTTACTTTTTTCGACATGCTATACTATAACCGTTTTTGACTTTTTTCAACTTTCTATACCATGACTGTTTTCGACAGGCTATACTATGACTGTTTTCGACATAATATACGATGACTGTTTTTTTACTTTTTTCGACATGCTATACTATGACCATTTTAGTTTTTTTTCGACTTTCTATACAATTACTGTTTTCGACAGGCTATACTATGACTGTTTTCGACATAATATATGATGACTGTTTTTTGACTTTTTTCGACATGCTATACTATGACCGTTTTTGACTTTTTTCGACTTTCTATACCATGACTGTTTTCGACAGGCTATACTATGACTGTTTTCGACATAATATATTATGATTTTTTTTGGTGACTTTTTTCGACATGCTATACTATGACCGTTTTTCATTTTTTTCGACATGCTATACTATGACCGTTTTTCACTTTTTTCGACTTTCTATACCATGACTGTTTTCGACAGGCGAAACTATGACTGTTTTCGACATAATATACGATGACTGTTTTTTGACTTTTTTCGACATGCTATACTATGACCGTTTTTGACTTTTTTCGACTTTCTATACCATGACTGTTTTCGACAGGCTATACTATGACTGTTTTCGACATAATATACGATGACTGTTTTTTGACTTTTTTCGACATGCTATACTATGACCGTTTTTGACTTTTTTCGACTTTCTATACCATGACTATTTTTGACAGGCTATACTATGACTGTTTTCGACATAATATACTATGACTGTTTTTGTACTTTTTCGACATGCTGTTCTATGACCGTTTTTAATTTTTTTCGACAGGCTATGCTATGACTGTTTTCGACAGGCTATACTATGACTGTTTTCGACATAATATACGATGACTGTTTTTTGACTTTTTTCGACATGCTATACTATGACCGTTTTTCACTTTTTTCGACTTTCTATACCATGACTGTTTTCGACAGGCTATACCATGACTGTTTTCGACAGGCTATACTATGACTGTTTTTGACATAATATACGATTACTGTTTTTTTACTTTTTTCGACATGCTATACTATAACCGTTTTTGACTTTTTTCGACTTTCTATACCATGACTGTTTTCGACAGGCTATACTATGACTGTTTTTGACATAATATACGATGACTGTTTTTTTACTTTTTTCAACATGCTATACTATGACCGTTTTTAATTTTTTTCGATATGCTATACTTTTGACTGTTTTCGACAGGCTATACTATGACTGTTTTCAACAAAATATACTATGACTGTTTTTTTACTTTTTTCGAGATGCTATACTATTACCGTTTTTCACTTTTTTTGTCATAATATATTATGACCGTTTTTAACTTTTTTCAACAGGCTATACTATGACTTTTTTCAACATGCTATACTATGACCGTTTTTCACTTTTTTTAAAATGCTATACTATGACTGTTTTCGACATGCTATACTATTACCGTTTTTCACTTTTTTTGTCATAATATATTATGACCGTTTTTAACTTTTTTCAACAGGCTATACTATGACTTTTTTCAACATGCTATACTATGACCGTTTTTCACTTTTTTTAAAATGCTATACTATGACTGTTTTCGACATGCTATATTATGACCGTTTTTCACTTTTTTCAACAGGCTATACTATGACTTTTTTCAACATGCAACACTATGACCGTTTTTCACTTTTTTTTAAATGCTATATTATGACTGTTTTCGACAGGCTATACTATGACTGTCTTCGACATAATATACTATGACTGTTATTTGACTTATTTCAACATGCTATACTATGACAGTTTTTCACTTTTTTCGACAGGCTGTACTATGACTGTTTTCGACAGGCTATACTATGACTGTTTTCGACATAATATACTATGACTGTTTTTTGACTTTTTTCGACATGCTTAACTATGACCGTTTTTGACTTTTTTCGACTTTCTATACCATGACTGTTTTCGACAGGCTATACTATGACTGTTTTTGACATAATATACGATGACTGTTTTTTTACTTTTTTCGACATGCTATACTATGACCGTTTTTAATTTTTTTCGATATGCTATACTTTTGACTGTTTTCGACAGGCTATACTATGACTGTTTTCGACATAATATACTATGACTGTTTTTTTACTTTTTTCGACATGCTATACTATGACCGTTTTTCACTTTTTTCGACTTTCTATACCATGACTGTTTTCGACAGGCTATACTATGACTGTTTTTGACATAATGTACGATTACTGTTTTTTTACTTTTTTCGACATGCTATACTATGACTGTTTTTCACTTTTTTCGACATGCTATACTATAACCGTTTTTGACTTTTTTCAACTTTCTATACCATGACTGTTTTCGACATAATATACTATGACTGTTTTTTGACTTTTTTCGACATGCTATACTATAACCGTTTTTGACTTTTTTCAACTTTCTATACCATGACTGTTTTCGACAGGCTATACTATGACTGTTTTCGACATAATATACTATGATTGTTTTTTTACTTTTTTCGACATGCTATACTATGACTGTTTTTCACTTTTTTCGACATACTATACTATGACCGTTTTTCACTTTTTTCAACAGGCTGTACTATGACTGTTTTCGACAGGCTGTACTATGACTGTTTTCGACATAATATACTATGACTGTTTTTTGACTTTTTTCGACATGCTATATACTATGACCGTTTTTGACTTTTTTCGACTTTCTATACCATGACTGTTTTTGACAGGCTATACCATGACTGTTTTCGACAGGCTATACCATGACTGTTTTCGACTGGCTATACTATGACTGTTTTCGACAGGCTATACTAAGACTGTTTTCGACAGGCTATACTATGACTGTTTTCGACATAATATATTATGATTTTATTTGTGACTTTTTTCGACATGCTATAATATGACCGTTTTTCACTTTTTTCGACTTTCTATACCATGACTGTTTTCGACAGGCTATACTATGACTGTTTTCGACATAATATACGATGACTGTTTTTTGACTTTTTTCGACATGCTATACTATGACCGTTTTTGACTTTTTTCGACTTTCTATATCATGACTGTTTTCGACATAATATACTATGACTGTTTTTGTACTTTTTCGACATGCTATACTATGACCGTTTTTAATTTTTTTCGACAGGCTATACTATGACTGTTTTCGACAGGCTATACTATGACTGTTTTCGACATAATATACGATGACTGTTTTTTGACTTTTTTCGACATGCTATACTATGACCGTTTTTGACTTTTTTCGACTTTCTATACCATGACTGTTTTCGACAGGCTATACTATGACTGTTTTCGACATAATATACTATGACTGTTTTTTTACTTTTTCGACATGCTGTTCTATGACCGTTTTTCGACTTTTTTCGACAGGCTATACTATGACTGTTTTCGACAGGCTATACTATGACTGTTTTCGACATAATATACTATGACTGTTTTTTAACTTTTTTCGACATGCTATACTATGACCGTTTTTTAATTTTTTTCGACAGGCTATTCTATGACTGTTTTCGACAGGCTATACTATGACTGTTTTTGACATAATATACTATGACTGTTTTTTGACTTTTTTCGACATGCTATACTATGACCGTTTTTCACTTTTTTCGACTTTCTATACCATGACTGTTTTCGACAGGCTATACTATGACTGTTTTCGACATAATATACTATGATTGTTTTTTTACTTTTTTCGACATGCTATACTATGACTGTTTTTCACTTTTTTCGACATACTATACTATGACCGTTTTTCACTTTTTTCGACAGGCTGTACTATGACTGTTTTCGACAGGCTATACTATGATTGTTTTCGACATAATATACTATGACCGTCTTTGACTTTTTTCGACTTTCTATACCATGACTGTTTTCGACAGGCTATACTATGACTGTTTTCGACACGCTATACTATGACTGTTTTTTCACTTTTTTCGACAGGCTATACGACGGCTGTTTTCAACATAATATACTATGACCGTTTTTGATTTTTTTCGACAGGCTATACTATGACTGTTTTCAACATAATATACTATGACTGTTTTTTTACTTTTTTCAACATGCTATACTATGACCGTTTTTCACTTTTTTCGACTTTCTATACCATGACTGTTTTCGACACGCTATACTATGACTGTTTTGGACTTTTTTCGACTTTCTATACCATGACTGTTTTCGACAGGCTATAATATGACTGTTTTCGATATAATATACTATGACTGGTTTTTTTACTTTTTTCGACATGCTATACTATGACAGTTTTTTTCACTTTTTTCGACAGGCTATACTATAGCTGTTTTCAACATAATATACTATGACTGTTTTTTTACTTTTTTCGACATGCTATACTATGACCGTTTTTCACTTTTTTTGACTTTCTATACCATGACTGTTTTCGACCGGCTATACTGTGACTGTTTTCGACACGCTATACTATGACTGTTTTTTGACTTTTTTCGACATGCTATACTATGACAGTTTTTGACTTTTTTCGACTTTCTGTAATAAGACCGTTTTTCACTTTTTTCGACAGGCTATACTATGACTGTTTTTGACAGGCTATACTATGACTGTTTTTGACATAATATACTATGACTGTTTTTTTACTTTTTTCAACATGCTATACTATGACCGTTTTTGACTTTTTTCGACTTTCTATAATGACTGTTTTCGACATAATATACGATGACTGTCTTTTGACTTTTTTCGACACGCTATACTATGACTGTTTTCGACAGGCTATACCATGACTGTTTTCGACCGGCTATACTGTGACTGTTTTCGACACGCTATACTATGACTGTTTTTTGACTTTTTTCGACATGCTATACTATGACTGTTTTGGACTTTTTTCGACTTTCTATACCATGACTGTTTTCGACAGGCTATAATATGACTGTTTTCGATATAATATACTATGACTGTCTTTTGACTTTTTTCGACATGCTATACTATGACAGTTTTTGACTTTTTTCGACTTTCTATAATAAGACCGTTTTTCACTTTTTTCGACAGGCTATACTATGACTGTTTTCAACAGGCTATACTATGGCTGTTTTCAACATAATATACTATGACTGTTTTTTAACTTTTTTCAACATGCTATACTATGACCGTTTTTGACTTTTTTCGACTTTCTATACCATGACTGTTTTCGACAGGCTATAATATGACTGTTTTCGACATAATATACTATGACTGTTTTTTTACTTTTTCGACATGCTGTTCTATGACCGTTTTTCGACTTTTTTCGACAGGCTATACTATGACTGTTTTCGACAGGCTATACTATGACTGTTTTCGACATAATATACTATGACTGTTTTTTAACTTTTTTCGACATGCTATACTATGACCGTTTTTTAATTTTTTTCGACAGGCTATTCTATGACTGTTTTCGACAGGCTATACTATGACTGTTTTTGACATAATATACTATGACTGTTTTTTGACTTTTTTCGACATGCTATACTATGACCGTTTTTCACTTTTTTCGACTTTCTATACCATGACTGTTTTCGACAGGCTATACTATGACTGTTTTCGACATAATATACTATGATTGTTTTTTTACTTTTTTCGACATGCTATACTATGACTGTTTTTCACTTTTTTCGACATACTATACTATGACCGTTTTTCACTTTTTTCGACAGGCTGTACTATGACTGTTTTCGACAGGCTATACTATGATTGTTTTCGACATAATATACTATGACCGTCTTTGACTTTTTTCGACTTTCTATACCATGACTGTTTTCGACAGGCTATACTATGACTGTTTTCGACACGCTATACTATGACTGTTTTTTCACTTTTTTCGACAGGCTATACGACGGCTGTTTTCAACATAATATACTATGACCGTTTTTGATTTTTTTCGACAGGCTATACTATGACTGTTTTCAACATAATATACTATGACTGTTTTTTTACTTTTTTCAACATGCTATACTATGACCGTTTTTCACTTTTTTCGACTTTCTATACCATGACTGTTTTCGACACGCTATACTATGACTGTTTTGGACTTTTTTCGACTTTCTATACCATGACTGTTTTCGACAGGCTATAATATGACTGTTTTCGATATAATATACTATGACTGGTTTTTTTACTTTTTTCGACATGCTATACTATGACAGTTTTTTTCACTTTTTTCGACAGGCTATACTATAGCTGTTTTCAACATAATATACTATGACTGTTTTTTTACTTTTTTCGACATGCTATACTATGACCGTTTTTCACTTTTTTTGACTTTCTATACCATGACTGTTTTCGACCGGCTATACTGTGACTGTTTTCGACACGCTATACTATGACTGTTTTTTGACTTTTTTCGACATGCTATACTATGACAGTTTTTGACTTTTTTCGACTTTCTGTAATAAGACCGTTTTTCACTTTTTTCGACAGGCTATACTATGACTGTTTTTGACAGGCTATACTATGACTGTTTTTGACATAATATACTATGACTGTTTTTTTACTTTTTTCAACATGCTATACTATGACCGTTTTTGACTTTTTTCGACTTTCTATAATGACTGTTTTCGACATAATATACGATGACTGTCTTTTGACTTTTTTCGACACGCTATACTATGACTGTTTTCGACAGGCTATACCATGACTGTTTTCGACCGGCTATACTGTGACTGTTTTCGACACGCTATACTATGACTGTTTTTTGACTTTTTTCGACATGCTATACTATGACTGTTTTGGACTTTTTTCGACTTTCTATACCATGACTGTTTTCGACAGGCTATAATATGACTGTTTTCGATATAATATACTATGACTGTCTTTTGACTTTTTTCGACATGCTATACTATGACAGTTTTTGACTTTTTTCGACTTTCTATAATAAGACCGTTTTTCACTTTTTTCGACAGGCTATACTATGACTGTTTTCAACAGGCTATACTATGGCTGTTTTCAACATAATATACTATGACTGTTTTTTAACTTTTTTCAACATGCTATACTATGACCGTTTTTGACTTTTTTCGACTTTCTATACCATGACTGTTTTCGACAGGCTATAATATGACTGTTTTCGACATAATATACTATGACTGTTTTTTAACTTTTTTCGACATGCTATACTATGACCGTTTTTTAATTTTTTTCGACAGGCTATTCTATGACTGTTTTCGACAGGCTATACTATGACTGTTTTTGACATAATATACTATGACTGTTTTTTGACTTTTTTCGACATGCTATACTATGACCGTTTTTCACTTTTTTCGACTTTCTATACCATGACTGTTTTCGACAGGCTATACTATGACTGTTTTCGACATAATATACTATGATTGTTTTTTTACTTTTTTCGACATGCTATACTATGACTGTTTTTCACTTTTTTCGACATACTATACTATGACCGTTTTTCACTTTTTTCGACAGGCTGTACTATGACTGTTTTCGACAGGCTATACTATGATTGTTTTCGACATAATATACTATGACCGTCTTTGACTTTTTTCGACTTTCTATACCATGACTGTTTTCGACAGGCTATACTATGACTGTTTTCGACACGCTATACTATGACTGTTTTTTCACTTTTTTCGACAGGCTATACGACGGCTGTTTTCAACATAATATACTATGACCGTTTTTGATTTTTTTCGACAGGCTATACTATGACTGTTTTCAACATAATATACTATGACTGTTTTTTTACTTTTTTCAACATGCTATACTATGACCGTTTTTCACTTTTTTCGACTTTCTATACCATGACTGTTTTCGACACGCTATACTATGACTGTTTTGGACTTTTTTCGACTTTCTATACCATGACTGTTTTCGACAGGCTATAATATGACTGTTTTCGATATAATATACTATGACTGTTTTTTTTACTTTTTTCGACATGCTATACTATGACAGTTTTTTTCACTTTTTTCGACAGGCTATACTATAGCTGTTTTCAACATAATATACTATGACTGTTTTTTTACTTTTTTCGACATGCTATACTATGACCGTTTTTCACTTTTTTTGACTTTCTATACCATGACTGTTTTCGACCGGCTATACTGTGACTGTTTTCGACACGCTATACTATGACTGTTTTTTGACTTTTTTCGACATGCTATACTATGACAGTTTTTGACTTTTTTCGACTTTCTGTAATAAGACCGTTTTTCACTTTTTTCGACAGGCTATACTATGACTGTTTTTGACAGGCTATACTATGACTGTTTTTGACATAATATACTATGACTGTTTTTTTACTTTTTTCAACATGCTATACTATGACCGTTTTTGACTTTTTTCGACTTTCTATAATGACTGTTTTCGACATAATATACGATGACTGTCTTTTGACTTTTTTCGACATGCTATATACTATGACCGTTTTTGACTTTTTTCGACTTTCTATACCATGACTGTTTTCGACAGGCTATACTATGACTGTTTTCGACATAATATACGATGACTGTTTTTTGACTTTTTTCGACATGCTATACTATGACCGTTTTTGACTTTTTTCGACTTTCTATACCATGACTATTTTTGACAGGCTATACTATGACTGTTTTCGACATAATATACTATGACTGTTTTTGTACTTTTTCGACATGCTGTTCTATGACCGTTTTTAATTTTTTTCGACAGGCTATGCTATGACTGTTTTCGACAGGCTATACTATGACTGTTTTCGACATAATATACGATGACTGTTTTTTGACTTTTTTCGACATGCTATACTATGACCGTTTTTCACTTTTTTCGACTTTCTATACCATGACTGTTTTCGACAGGCTATACCATGACTGTTTTCGACAGGCTATACTATGACTGTTTTTGACATAATATACGATTACTGTTTTTTTACTTTTTTCGACATGCTATACTATAACCGTTTTTGACTTTTTTCGACTTTCTATACCATGACTGTTTTCGACAGGCTATACTATGACTGTTTTTGACATAATATACGATGACTGTTTTTTTACTTTTTTCAACATGCTATACTATGACCGTTTTTAATTTTTTTCGATATGCTATACTTTTGACTGTTTTCGACAGGCTATACTATGACTGTTTTCAACAAAATATACTATGACTGTTTTTTTACTTTTTTCGAGATGCTATACTATTACCGTTTTTCACTTTTTTTGTCATAATATATTATGACCGTTTTTAACTTTTTTCAACAGGCTATACTATGACTTTTTTCAACATGCTATACTATGACCGTTTTTCACTTTTTTTAAAATGCTATACTATGACTGTTTTCGACATGCTATACTATTACCGTTTTTCACTTTTTTTGTCATAATATATTATGACCGTTTTTAACTTTTTTCAACAGGCTATACTATGACTTTTTTCAACATGCTATACTATGACCGTTTTTCACTTTTTTTAAAATGCTATACTATGACTGTTTTCGACATGCTATATTATGACCGTTTTTCACTTTTTTCAACAGGCTATACTATGACTTTTTTCAACATGCAACACTATGACCGTTTTTCACTTTTTTTTAAATGCTATATTATGACTGTTTTCGACAGGCTATACTATGACTGTCTTCGACATAATATACTATGACTGTTATTTGACTTATTTCAACATGCTATACTATGACAGTTTTTCACTTTTTTCGACAGGCTGTACTATGACTGTTTTCGACAGGCTATACTATGACTGTTTTCGACATAATATACTATGACTGTTTTTTGACTTTTTTCGACATGCTTAACTATGACCGTTTTTGACTTTTTTCGACTTTCTATACCATGACTGTTTTCGACAGGCTATACTATGACTGTTTTTGACATAATATACGATGACTGTTTTTTTACTTTTTTCGACATGCTATACTATGACCGTTTTTAATTTTTTTCGATATGCTATACTTTTGACTGTTTTCGACAGGCTATACTATGACTGTTTTCGACATAATATACTATGACTGTTTTTTTACTTTTTTCGACATGCTATACTATGACCGTTTTTCACTTTTTTCGACTTTCTATACCATGACTGTTTTCGACAGGCTATACTATGACTGTTTTTGACATAATGTACGATTACTGTTTTTTTACTTTTTTCGACATGCTATACTATAACCGTTTTTGACTTTTTTCAACTTTCTATACCATGACTGTTTTCGACATAATATACTATGACTGTTTTTTGACTTTTTTCGACATGCTATACTATAACCGTTTTTGACTTTTTTCAACTTTCTATACCATGACTGTTTTCGACAGGCTATACTATGACTGTTTTCGACATAATATACTATGATTGTTTTTTTACTTTTTTCGACATGCTATACTATGACTGTTTTTCACTTTTTTCGACATACTATACTATGACCGTTTTTCACTTTTTTCAACAGGCTGTACTATGACTGTTTTCGACAGGCTGTACTATGACTGTTTTCGACATAATATACTATGACTGTTTTTTGACTTTTTTCGACATGCTATATACTATGACCGTTTTTGACTTTTTTCGACTTTCTATACCATGACTGTTTTTGACAGGCTATACCATGACTGTTTTCGACAGGCTATACCATGACTGTTTTCGACTGGCTATACTATGACTGTTTTCGACAGGCTATACTAAGACTGTTTTCGACAGGCTATACTATGACTGTTTTCGACATAATATATTATGATTTTATTTGTGACTTTTTTCGACATGCTATAATATGACCGTTTTTCACTTTTTTCGACTTTCTATACCATGACTGTTTTCGACAGGCTATACTATGACTGTTTTCGACATAATATACGATGACTGTTTTTTGACTTTTTTCGACATGCTATACTATGACCGTTTTTGACTTTTTTCGACTTTCTATATCATGACTGTTTTCGACATAATATACTATGACTGTTTTTGTACTTTTTCGACATGCTATACTATGACCGTTTTTAATTTTTTTCGACAGGCTATACTATGACTGTTTTCGACAGGCTATACTATGACTGTTTTCGACATAATATACGATGACTGTTTTTTGACTTTTTTCGACATGCTATACTATGACCGTTTTTGACTTTTTTCGACTTTCTATACCATGACTGTTTTCGACAGGCTATACTATGACTGTTTTCGACATAATATACTATGACTGTTTTTTTACTTTTTCGACATGCTGTTCTATGACCGTTTTTCGACTTTTTTCGACAGGCTATACTATGACTGTTTTCGACAGGCTATACTATGACTGTTTTCGACATAATATACTATGACTGTTTTTTAACTTTTTTCGACATGCTATACTATGACCGTTTTTTAATTTTTTTCGACAGGCTATTCTATGACTGTTTTCGACAGGCTATACTATGACTGTTTTTGACATAATATACTATGACTGTTTTTTGACTTTTTTCGACATGCTATACTATGACCGTTTTTCACTTTTTTCGACTTTCTATACCATGACTGTTTTCGACAGGCTATACTATGACTGTTTTCGACATAATATACTATGATTGTTTTTTTACTTTTTTCGACATGCTATACTATGACTGTTTTTCACTTTTTTCGACATACTATACTATGACCGTTTTTCACTTTTTTCGACAGGCTGTACTATGACTGTTTTCGACAGGCTATACTATGATTGTTTTCGACATAATATACTATGACCGTCTTTGACTTTTTTCGACTTTCTATACCATGACTGTTTTCGACAGGCTATACTATGACTGTTTTCGACACGCTATACTATGACTGTTTTTTCACTTTTTTCGACAGGCTATACGACGGCTGTTTTCAACATAATATACTATGACCGTTTTTGATTTTTTTCGACAGGCTATACTATGACTGTTTTCAACATAATATACTATGACTGTTTTTTTACTTTTTTCAACATGCTATACTATGACCGTTTTTCACTTTTTTCGACTTTCTATACCATGACTGTTTTCGACACGCTATACTATGACTGTTTTGGACTTTTTTCGACTTTCTATACCATGACTGTTTTCGACAGGCTATAATATGACTGTTTTCGATATAATATACTATGACTGGTTTTTTTACTTTTTTCGACATGCTATACTATGACAGTTTTTTTCACTTTTTTCGACAGGCTATACTATAGCTGTTTTCAACATAATATACTATGACTGTTTTTTTACTTTTTTCGACATGCTATACTATGACCGTTTTTCACTTTTTTTGACTTTCTATACCATGACTGTTTTCGACCGGCTATACTGTGACTGTTTTCGACACGCTATACTATGACTGTTTTTTGACTTTTTTCGACATGCTATACTATGACAGTTTTTGACTTTTTTCGACTTTCTGTAATAAGACCGTTTTTCACTTTTTTCGACAGGCTATACTATGACTGTTTTTGACAGGCTATACTATGACTGTTTTTGACATAATATACTATGACTGTTTTTTTACTTTTTTCAACATGCTATACTATGACCGTTTTTGACTTTTTTCGACTTTCTATAATGACTGTTTTCGACATAATATACGATGACTGTCTTTTGACTTTTTTCGACACGCTATACTATGACTGTTTTCGACAGGCTATACCATGACTGTTTTCGACCGGCTATACTGTGACTGTTTTCGACACGCTATACTATGACTGTTTTTTGACTTTTTTCGACATGCTATACTATGACTGTTTTGGACTTTTTTCGACTTTCTATACCATGACTGTTTTCGACAGGCTATAATATGACTGTTTTCGATATAATATACTATGACTGTCTTTTGACTTTTTTCGACATGCTATACTATGACAGTTTTTGACTTTTTTCGACTTTCTATAATAAGACCGTTTTTCACTTTTTTCGACAGGCTATACTATGACTGTTTTCAACAGGCTATACTATGGCTGTTTTCAACATAATATACTATGACTGTTTTTTAACTTTTTTCAACATGCTATACTATGACCGTTTTTGACTTTTTTCGACTTTCTATACCATGACTGTTTTCGACAGGCTATAATATGACTGTTTTCGACATAATATACTATGACTGTTTTTTAACTTTTTTCGACATGCTATACTATGACCGTTTTTTAATTTTTTTCGACAGGCTATTCTATGACTGTTTTCGACAGGCTATACTATGACTGTTTTTGACATAATATACTATGACTGTTTTTTGACTTTTTTCGACATGCTATACTATGACCGTTTTTCACTTTTTTCGACTTTCTATACCATGACTGTTTTCGACAGGCTATACTATGACTGTTTTCGACATAATATACTATGATTGTTTTTTTACTTTTTTCGACATGCTATACTATGACTGTTTTTCACTTTTTTCGACATACTATACTATGACCGTTTTTCACTTTTTTCGACAGGCTGTACTATGACTGTTTTCGACAGGCTATACTATGATTGTTTTCGACATAATATACTATGACCGTCTTTGACTTTTTTCGACTTTCTATACCATGACTGTTTTCGACAGGCTATACTATGACTGTTTTCGACACGCTATACTATGACTGTTTTTTCACTTTTTTCGACAGGCTATACGACGGCTGTTTTCAACATAATATACTATGACCGTTTTTGATTTTTTTCGACAGGCTATACTATGACTGTTTTCAACATAATATACTATGACTGTTTTTTTACTTTTTTCAACATGCTATACTATGACCGTTTTTCACTTTTTTCGACTTTCTATACCATGACTGTTTTCGACACGCTATACTATGACTGTTTTGGACTTTTTTCGACTTTCTATACCATGACTGTTTTCGACAGGCTATAATATGACTGTTTTCGATATAATATACTATGACTGTTTTTTTTACTTTTTTCGACATGCTATACTATGACAGTTTTTTTCACTTTTTTCGACAGGCTATACTATAGCTGTTTTCAACATAATATACTATGACTGTTTTTTTACTTTTTTCGACATGCTATACTATGACCGTTTTTCACTTTTTTTGACTTTCTATACCATGACTGTTTTCGACCGGCTATACTGTGACTGTTTTCGACACGCTATACTATGACTGTTTTTTGACTTTTTTCGACATGCTATACTATGACAGTTTTTGACTTTTTTCGACTTTCTGTAATAAGACCGTTTTTCACTTTTTTCGACAGGCTATACTATGACTGTTTTTGACAGGCTATACTATGACTGTTTTTGACATAATATACTATGACTGTTTTTTTACTTTTTTCAACATGCTATACTATGACCGTTTTTGACTTTTTTCGACTTTCTATAATGACTGTTTTCGACATAATATACGATGACTGTCTTTTGACTGTTTTCGACCGGCTATACTGTGACTGTTTTCGACACGCTATACTATGACTGTTTTTTGACTTTTTTCGACATGCTATACTATGACTGTTTTGGACTTTTTTCGACTTTCTATACCATGACTGTTTTCGACAGGCTATAATATGACTGTTTTCGATATAATATACTATGACTGTTTTTTTACTTTTTTCGACATGCTATACTATGACCGTTTTTGACTTTTTTTGACATCCTATAATATGACCGTTTTTTACTTTTTCGACATGCTATACTACGACTGTTTTTGACCTTTTCTCGACATGCTATATTATGACTGTTTTCGACAGGCTATACTATGACTGTTTTTGACTTACTTCGACATGCTATACTATGACTGTTTTTGACTTACTTCGACATGCTATACTATGACTGTTTTTGACCTTTTTTCGACATGCTATACTATGGCTGTTTTTGACTTACTTCAACATGCTATATTATGACTGTTTTCGACAGGCTATACTATGACATCTTTTCTTACTTTTTATGGAATACTACTACATACATTGTGAACAACATTAACTATTCATTCATATACATCAGTCAAATCAAAACATATGTATTTAATGTTTTATACAAAAGTGGGAGCACACATTACACAGAACATGAGAACACTACAGGAAGTTAAGATGATGGTTACAGTCATACACAACATTAATACATACATTATACTACAAAGTCCACAAAGACCAACAACACACTGAACACTTCACATGAAATGGTTGGCACTGTTACAATACCAGTGTATCTGTTCATCATAGAAACAAAAGAAAACTGGGCAAGGTTACGAATGAAGGGTTTGTTAAAAAGAATCACAGAAACACACACACACACACACAGGCAGATTTCACACTGACATGAGTTTCACCAAAACAATGAAGGAATAAAATAAAACAGATCAGATGTTTGAATGAATGAACACAAAGGAACATGTTGTTTCCCTATTGTCACAGACATCTTCTTTCTACAACCTTTACTCAATGTTTGTATTTGAAGAGTTGCATTCAAACTATTTCTATATCGATGATTTCTTACTATGAAATGTAAAAGTCACCACAGTAGTTCCCAGCTGTATATATGAATAATTCCTAGTAATGTAATTCCTTAATAAAGGCATAAATGGATTAATAGTTTTAGGTAAACTCAACACGTGTTCATTATGAGTCTGTTACTGTAGTCCAGCAGTCTCATCTGTAGTTCATGTGTTAAGTCCAGTGTACTGACTGAACACTGTTTCTGTGCGAGCAGGTCTGACTGTCGAGTCCTGAACCAAACGAGGAAGACCGACCTTTTGGGATGGAGAGTTTGGAGGTTTTAGAGGTAGTCATCCTCACTGGACGGCTCATCCTCGTCTTCATCGTGGTTGTAGTGGTGATATCCGCTGGGGCCTTCGCCGGGGTCATCGCCGCCGGTGGCCGAACTCTCCCCGGTGAGATTTGACTCTTCCGAGCTAGCAGAAGGACTGCGGTTCATTGTCCACAGCCGGTTGGCGAAGGTCCGCCCCCAGCTGCAGTGCTGGCCAATAGGGCGCAAGAGCCGAACGAGCTCAGCAGCCTCCAGCCAATAAGAAGTTCACTTGCTGTGGCGCGGCCCGGAGCGCTGCTTGTTCATGGTGGTCAGCATCTGGCTGATGTAGGAGGTCAGCAGGTCGTCCATCTTGTAGCCCTGCAGGTGAACACACACACACACACACACACACACACACACACACATATACACGTTCAGACTACACAGCTGACATCTTCAGTTCATTGATGTGAGTGAACATTTTTGAAATTGCTTAATTCATGTCAACAGTGAGTGTGTGTGTGTGTGTGTGTGTGTGTGTCACCCACCAGCGAGGTCTCACACAGCAGTTTGCTTCCTCTGACCAGGTTGCCGATGGTGATGTGGAAGTAGGTGTTCCCACTGCTCCAGTTGGAGATCTTGGTGAAGGGGTGAGTGGTGAGGATGTCCTGCACAGACACACAGAGGGGTGAGCCTCTGATCGATGACACTGACTTGAGTGGTTAACGGTGCAGCATCAAAGGGGAAATGAAAGAAACAGGGAACGCAAAGAATCCATCTCCACAGCCTGGAGGTGAGTAAACTGACAGTAAAGTAAGTATTAAAGGAGCAGAAGAGAGCAATCATCTCTACAGGAACACAACCTTTGTCTTCGGGTCGATGAGGCTGACTCCATGCTTGTTGATGGCGATCAGCAGGATCTCTGGGAAGTTGGGCTCTGTGGTTTGCTATGGACGACAGACAGATTTAGGTTGTTATGACATCTAGATATCCATCTGCTATATCTCAATATGTCTAGTTGTAGTGCAGTAAAGGTTCTCTTCACAGTGTATGTTAAATATAAACGTCTCGTTTCACTAATCAGGTGTGTCCACGTTCCCCTTCATTCCATACATTCCTACATCTCTATAACCAACAGGAGTGGAGCTGACGTCTCCAGAAGTTAGATCCAAGTTAGTTTGGATTTAACTGCTCTAGTTTTTCAGGGGGCTCTGAGAGGAGAACACAAAAGGAAATAAGCGGTGGTGAAATAAGTACTCAGATGCTTTATGTGAGTAAAATGACTAATACCACACTGGGAAGAGTGAATGTCCTGCATGGATTACATTGTTACTGAACTATGTGAATAATCAGGAAAAGTACGAGGAATAAGAAGCCCCAAGAGAGAGCGACAGACAGGAAGTGACGGGCTCCAGGTGGGTTTACCTTGACCTCGAAGAAGGCGGAGCCAAAGGTCGGCCATTTGTAGATGATTTTTAGGAACATCAGTTTGGCTTCTTCTCTTGATTTACCAGCCTGCTTGTTGAAGTATGCCACCACAGACTGCAACCATCACACACACAAAAACAATCCGTCGCCACGGTTAGTCGTCACAAAAAGACTTCAGTGAGTTGTGTCTGTGGTGTCGACCTGAGCAGAGAACTCTCTGTGTGTTGTGATCTGAGCTTTTCTGTGCTTTGTTCACATGTTACAGATGTAACTGGCTAGCTAACAGACGCCGCTCTGCACGGCTCTCATACGGCGGTTACAGCTGATAACGGTGTCCTGATCGACGCCCTGGACCCTCCAGATCCCCCTCCAGTAAACACTGCCAGCTCCATCAGTTTGTTTCTCTTTTACAGAAAACATTTGTGTCACATAATGTTTCTTTGTCCTCTTTGAATTTGTAAATCATACATCTGTATGTTTTAAACATTTTTAAGTAATCGTCTAATCAGTCAGTTGGTCCCCGCATCTTATTCCTACTATATCAGGTATGATCCTAACCCACTGACCTGTGTCTCACATGTTTAGAGGCGATTATTAAAAGCATTAATGTAAAGCATCACTACGAGAGAAAGCCAAATGCTTTTGAGCAAACATACACACTCACATCTGAAATGAAGACACATAAAATAAACAACCTAAGAGCTCACTGTGATCAGAATCATAACACAATATGTCAAAAAAAATCATAATATAATATGTCGAAAAACAGTCAGAGTATAGCATGTCGAAAAAAGTAAAAAAAAAAATCATAATATATTATGTCGAAAAGAGTCATAGTATAGCCTGTTGAAAAAAGTGAAAAATGGTCATAGTATAGCATGTCGAAAAAAGTAAAAAAAACAGTCATAGTATATTACGTCGAAAACAGTCATAGTATAGTATGTCGAAAAAAGTCACAAAAAAAATCATAATATATTATGTCGAAAACAGTCATAGTATAGCCTGTCGAAAAAAGTCAAAAACGGTCATAGTGAAACGGCCTGTTCAGGACAGCACCGTTTCTCTGATGAGTTCAGTGGAAATAGTGTAGGGAAACCACATTTTTTTTTCACTTTCACTGGTTCCATATCTCTGGTACATGTATGTGAAACTTGTCAGAGAACTGCTGGCGTGTGAGCTCGTATCTGCTGCTCGCTTTCAGTCAGTGAGGAGGACGCATTGCTGCAGATGCTTTGTAACTATAGCTGTATGGGCTTTGCAGCTGAGGTTTCACTTGTGGCTTCACTTGATTCATATAGCATGTCGAAAAAAGTAAAAAAAAAGTCACAGTATATTATGTCAAAAACAGTCATGGTATAGCCTGTCAAAAACAGTCATAGTATAGCCTGTCAAAAAAAGTGAAAAACGGTCTTATTATAGCATGTCGAAAAAAGTGAAAAACGGTCATAGTATAGCATGTCGAAAAAAGTAAAAAAACAGTCATAGTATAGCCTGTCGAAAACAGTCATGGTATAGAAAGTCGAAAAAAGTCAAAAACTGTCATAGTATAGCATGTCGAAAAAAGTAAAAAGACAGTCAAAGTATATTATGTCGAAAACAGTCATAGTATAGCCTGTCGAAAACAGTCATGGTATAGAAAGTTGAAAAAAGTCAAAAACGGTCATAGTATAGCCTGTCGAAAACAGTCATAGTATAGCCTGTCGAAAACAGTCATAGTATAGCCTGTCGAAAACAGTCATAGTATAGCCTGTCGAAAACAGTCATAGTATAGCCTGTCAAAAAAGTGAAAAACGGTCATAGTATATCATGTCGAAAAAAGTCACCAAAAAAAATCATAATATATTATGTCGAAAACAGTCATAGTATAGCCTGTCGATAACAGTCATAGTATAGCCTGTCGAAAAAAGTGAAAAATTGTCAAAGTATAGCATGTCGAAAAAAGTGAAAAAACAGTCGTAGTATATTATGTCAAAAACAGTCATAGTATAGCCTGTCGAAAACAGTCATAGTATAGCCTGTCGAAAGAAGTGAAAAACGGTCATAGTATAACATGTCGAAAAAAGTAAAAAAACAGTCATAGTATAGCCTGTCGAAAACAGTCATCGTATAGCATGTCGAAAAAAGTGAAAAACGGTCATAGTATAGCATGTCGAAAAAAGTGAAAAACGGTCATAGTATAGCATGTCGAAAAAGTCAAAAAACAGTCAGAGTATATTATGTCAAAAACAGTCATAGTATAGCATGTCGAAAAAAGTAAAAAAACGGTCATAGTACATTATGTCAAAAACGGTCATAGTATAGCCTGTCGAAAAAATTGAAAAACGGTCATAGTATAGCATGTCGAAAAAAGTGAAAAAACAGTCGTAGTATATTATGTCGAAAACAGTCATAGTATATTATGTTGAAAACAGTCATAGTATAGCCTGTCGAAAAAAGTGAAAAAACTGTCATAGTATATTATGTCGAAAACAGTCATAGTATAGCCTGTCGAAAACAGTCATAGTATAGCCTGTCGAAAACAGTCATAGTATAGCCTGTCGAAAAAAGTGAAAAACGGTCATAGTATAGCATGTCGAAAAAGTCAAAAAACAGTCAGAGTATATTATGTCAAAAACAGTCATAGTATAGCCTGTCGAAAACAGTCATAGTATAGCCTGTCAAAAAAGTGAAAAACGGTCATAGTATATCATGTCGAAAAAAGTAAAAAAACAGTCATAGTATAGCCTGTCGAAAACAGTCATAGTATAGCCTGTCAAAAAAGTGAAAAACGGTCATAGTATATCATGTCGAAAAAAGTCACCAAAAAAAATCATAATATATTATGTCGAAAACAGTCATAGTATAGCCTGTCGATAACAGTCATAGTATAGCCTGTCGAAAAAAGTGAAAAATTGTCAAAGTATAGCATGTCGAAAAAAGTGAAAAAACAGTCGTAGTATATTATGTCAAAAACAGTCATAGTATAGCCTGTCGAAAACAGTCATAGTATAGCCTGTCGAAAGAAGTGAAAAACGGTCATAGTATAACATGTCGAAAAAAGTAAAAAAACAGTCATAGTATAGCCTGTCGAAAACAGTCATCGTATAGCATGTCGAAAAAAGTGAAAAACGGTCATAGTATAACATGTCGAAAAAAGTAAAAAAACAGTCATAGTATAGCCTGTCGAAAACAGTCATCGTATAGCATGTCGAAAAAAGTGAAAAACGGTCATAGTATAGCATGTCGAAAAAGTCAAAAAACAGTCAGAGTATATTATGTCAAAAACAGTCATAGTATAGCATGTCGAAAAAAGTAAAAAAACGGTCATAGTATATTATGTCGAAAACAGTCATAGTATAGCATGTCGAAAAAAGTAAAAAAACGGTCATAGTACATTATGTCAAAAACGGTCATAGTATAGCATGTCGAAAAAAGTGAAAAAACAGTCGTAGTATATTATGTCGAAAACAGTCATAGTATATTATGTTGAAAACAGTCATAGTATAGCCTGTCGAAAAAAGTGAAAAAACTGTCATAGTATATTATGTCGAAAACAGTCATAGTATAGCCTGTCGAAAACAGTCATAGTATAGCCTGTCGAAAACAGTCATAGTATAGCCTGTCGAAAGAAGTGAAAAAACAGTCGTAGTATAGCCTGTCGAAAACAGTCATAGTATAGCCTGTCGAAAGAAGTGAAAAACGGTCATAGTATAACATGTCGAAAAAAGTAAAAAAACAGTCATAGTATAGCCTGTCGAAAACAGTCATAGTATAGCCTGTCGAAAACAGTCATCGTATAGCATGTCGAAAAAAGTGAAAAACGGTCATAGTATAACATGTCGAAAAAAGTAAAAAAACAGTCATAGTATAGCCTGTCGATAACAGTCATAGTATAGCCTGTCGAAAAAAGTGAAAAATTGTCAAAGTATAGCATGTCGAAAAAAGTGAAAAAACAGTCGTAGTATATTATGTCAAAAACAGTCATAGTATAGCCTGTCGAAAACAGTCATAGTATAGCCTGTCGAAAAAAGTGAAAAACGGTCATAGTATAACATGTCGAAAAAAGTAAAAAAACAGTCATAGTATAGCCTGTCGAAAACAGTCATAGTATAGCCTGTCGAAAACAGTCATCGTATAGCATGTCGAAAAAAGTGAAAAACGGTCATAGTATAACATGTCGAAAAAAGTAAAAAAACAGTCATAGTATAGCCTGTCGAAAACAGTCATCGTATAGCATGTCGAAAAAAGTGAAAAACGGTCATAGTATAGCATGTCGAAAAAAGTGAAAAACGGTCATAGTATAGCATGTCGAAAAAGTCAAAAAACAGTCAGAGTATATTATGTCAAAAACAGTCATAGTATAGCATGTCGAAAAAAGTAAAAAAACAGTCGTAGTATATTATGTCAAAAACAGTCATAGTATAGCCTGTCGAAAACAGTCATCGTATAGCATGTCGAAAAAAGTGAAAAACGGTCATAGTATAACATGTCGAAAAAAGTAAAAAAACAGTCATAGTATAGCCTGTCGAAAACAGTCATCGTATAGCATGTCGAAAAAAGTGAAAAACGGTCATAGTATAGCATGTCGAAAAAAGTGAAAAACGGTCATAGTATAGCATGTCGAAAAAGTCAAAAAACAGTCAGAGTATATTATGTCAAAAACAGTCATAGTATAGCATGTCGAAAAAAGTAAAAAAACGGTCATAGTATATTATGTCGAAAACAGTCATAGTATAGCATGTCGAAAAAAGTAAAAAAACGGTCATAGTACATTATGTCAAAAACGGTCATAGTATAGCCTGTCGAAAAAATTGAAAAACGGTCATAGTATAGCATGTCGAAAAAAGTGAAAAAACAGTCGTAGTATATTATGTCGAAAACAGTCATAGTATATTATGTTGAAAACAGTCATAGTATAGCATGTCGAAAAAAGTGAAAAACGGTCATAGTATAGCCTGTCGAAAAAAGTAAAAAAACAGTTGTAGTATATTATGTCAAAAACAGTCATAGTATAGCATGTCGAAAAAAGTGAAAAACGGTCATAGTATATAGTATGTCGAAAAAAGTGAAAAACAGTCATAGTATAGCATGTCAAAAAAAGTTAAAAAACGGTCATAGTATAGCATGTCGAAAAAGTCAAAAAACAGTCAGAGTATATTATGTCAAAAACAGTCATAGTATAGACTGTCGAAAACAGTCATAGTATAGCCTGTCGAAAAAAGTGAAAAACGGTCATAGCATAGCCTGTCGAAAAAAGTGAAAAACTGTCATAGTATATTATGTCGAAAACAGTCATAGTATAGCCTGTCGAAAACAGTCATAGTATAGCCTGTCGAAAACAGTCATAGTATAGCCTGTCGAAAGAAGTGAAAAAACAGTCGTAGTATATTATGTCAAAAACAGTCATAGTATAGCCTGTCGAAAACAGTCATAGTATAGCCTGTCGAAAGAAGTGAAAAACGGTCATAGTATAACATGTCGAAAAAAGTAAAAAAACAGTCATAGTATAGCCTGTCGAAAACAGTCATAGTATAGCCTGTCGAAAACAGTCATCGTATAGCATGTCGAAAAAAGTGAAAAACGGTCATAGTATAACATGTCGAAAAAAGTAAAAAAACAGTCATAGTATAGCCTGTCGATAACAGTCATAGTATAGCCTGTCGAAAAAAGTGAAAAATTGTCAAAGTATAGCATGTCGAAAAAAGTGAAAAAACAGTCGTAGTATATTATGTCAAAAACAGTCATAGTATAGCCTGTCGAAAACAGTCATAGTATAGCCTGTCGAAAAAAGTGAAAAACGGTCATAGTATAACATGTCGAAAAAAGTAAAAAAACAGTCATAGTATAGCCTGTCGAAAACAGTCATAGTATAGCCTGTCGAAAACAGTCATCGTATAGCATGTCGAAAAAAGTGAAAAACGGTCATAGTATAACATGTCGAAAAAAGTAAAAAAACAGTCATAGTATAGCCTGTCGAAAACAGTCATCGTATAGCATGTCGAAAAAAGTGAAAAACGGTCATAGTATAGCATGTCGAAAAAAGTGAAAAACGGTCATAGTATAGCATGTCGAAAAAGTCAAAAAACAGTCAGAGTATATTATGTCAAAAACAGTCATAGTATAGCATGTCGAAAAAAGTAAAAAAACGGTCATAGTATATTATGTCGAAAACAGTCATAGTATAGCATGTCGAAAAAAGTAAAAAAACGGTCATAGTACATTATGTCAAAAACGGTCATAGTATAGCCTGTCGAAAAAATTGAAAAACGGTCATAGTATAGCATGTCGAAAAAAGTGAAAAAACAGTCGTAGTATATTATGTCGAAAACAGTCATAGTATAGCCTGTCGAAAACAGTCATAGTATAGCCTGTCGAAAACAGTCATAGTATAGCCTGTCAAAAAAGTGAAAAACGGTCATAGTATATCATGTCGAAAAAAGTCACCAAAAAAAATCATAATATATTATGTCGAAAACAGTCATAGTATAGCCTGTCGAAAAAAGTGAAAAATTGTCAAAGTATAGCATGTCGAAAAAAGTGAAAAAACAGTCGTAGTATATTATGTCAAAAACAGTCATAGTATAGCCTGTCGAAAACAGTCATAGTATAGCCTGTCGAAAGAAGTGAAAAACGGTCATAGTATAACATGTCGAAAAAAGTAAAAAAACAGTCATAGTATAGCCTGTCGAAAACAGTCATAGTATAGCCTGTCGAAAACAGTCATCGTATAGCATGTCGAAAAAAGTGAAAAACGGTCATAGTATAACATGTCGAAAAAAGTAAAAAAACAGTCATAGTATAGCCTGTCGAAAACAGTCATCGTATAGCATGTCGAAAAAAGTGAAAAACGGTCATAGTATAGCATGTCGAAAAAAGTGAAAAACGGTCATAGTATAGCATGTCGAAAAAGTCAAAAAACAGTCAGAGTATATTATGTCAAAAACAGTCATAGTATAGCATGTCGAAAAAAGTAAAAAAACGGTCATAGTATATTATGTCGAAAACAGTCATAGTATAGCATGTCGAAAAAAGTAAAAAAACGGTCATAGTACATTATGTCAAAAACGGTCATAGTATAGCCTGTCGAAAAAATTGAAAAACGGTCATAGTATAGCATGTCGAAAAAAGTGAAAAAACAGTCGTAGTATATTATGTCGAAAACAGTCATAGTATATTATGTTGAAAACAGTCATAGTATAGCATGTCGAAAAAAGTGAAAAACGGTCATAGTATAGCCTGTCGAAAAAAGTAAAAAAACAGTTGTAGTATATTATGTCAAAAACAGTCATAGTATAGCATGTCGAAAAAAGTGAAAAACGGTCATAGTATATAGTATGTCGAAAAAAGTGAAAAACAGTCATAGTATAGCATGTCAAAAAAAGTTAAAAAACGGTCATAGTATAGCATGTCGAAAAAGTCAAAAAACAGTCAGAGTATATTATGTCAAAAACAGTCATAGTATAGACTGTCGAAAACAGTCATAGTATAGCCTGTCGAAAAAAGTGAAAAACGGTCATAGCATAGCCTGTCGAAAAAAGTGAAAAACTGTCATAGTATATTATGTCGAAAACAGTCATAGTATAGCATGTCGAAAAAAGTAAAAAAACGGTCATAGTATATTATGTCGAAAACAGTCATAGTATAGCATGTCGAAAAAAGTAAAAAAACGGTCATAGTATATTATGTCAAAAACAGTGATAGTATAGATTGTCGAAAACAGTCATAGTATAGCATGTCGAAAAAAGTAAAAAAACGGTCATAGTATATTATGTCGAAAACAGTCATAGTATAGCATGTCGAAAAAAGTAAAAAAACGGTCATAGTATATTATGTCAAAAACAGTGATAGTATAGATTGTCGAAAACAGTCATAGTATAGCTTGTCGAAAAAAGTCAAAAACGGTCATAGTATAGCCTGTCGAAAAAAGTGAAAAACGGTCACAGTATAACATGTCGAAAAGAGTCATAGTATTGCATGTCGAAAAAAGTGAAAAACGGTCATAGTATATAGTATGTCGAAAAAAGTGAAAAACGGTCATAGTATAGCATGTCGAAAAAGTCAAAAAACAGTCAGAGTATATTATGTCAAAAACAGTCATAGTATAGACTGTCGAAAACAGTCATAGTATAGCCTGTCGAAAAAAGTGAAAAAACAGTCGTAGTATATTATGTCGAAAACAGTCATAGTATATTATGTCGAAAACAGTCATAGTATAGCCTGTCGAAAACAGTCATCGTATAGCATGTCAAAAAAAGTGAAAAACGGTCATATTATAGCATGTCGAAAAAAGTCACAAATAAAATCATAATATATTATGTCGAAAACAGTCATAGTATAGACTGTCGAAAACAGTCATAGTATAGCCTGTCGAAAACAGTCATCGTATAGCATGTCAAAAAAAGTGAAAAACGGTCATATTATAGCATGTCGAAAAAAGTCACAAATAAAATCATAATATATTATGTCAAAAACAGTCATAGTATAGACTGCCTAAAACAGTCATAGTATAGCCTGTCGAAAAAAGTGAAAAACAGTCATAGCATAGCCTGTCGAAAAAAGTGAAAAACTGTCATAGTATATTATGTCGAAAACAGTCATAGTATAGCATGTCGAAAAAAGTAAAAAAACGGTCACAGTATATTATGTCGAAAACGGTCATAGCATAGCCTGTCGAAAAAAGTGAAAAACGGTCACAGTATAGCATGTCGAAAAAAGTGAAAAAACAGTCGTAGTATATTATGTCGAAAACAGTCATAGTATAGCCTGTCGAAAACAGTCATAGTATAGCCTGTCGAAAGAAGTGAAAAACGGTCATAGTATAACATGTCGAAAAAAGTAAAAAAACAGTCATAGTATAGCCTGTCGAAAACAGTCATCGTATAGCATGTCGAAAAAAGTGAAAAACGGTCATAGTATAACATGTCGAAAAAAGTAAAAAAACAGTCATAGTATAGCCTGTCGAAAACAGTCATCGTATAGCATGTCGAAAAAAGTGAAAAACGGTCATAGTATAGCATGTCGAAAAAAGTGAAAAACGGTCATAGTATAGCATGTCGAAAAAGTCAAAAAACAGTCAGAGTATATTATGTCAAAAACAGTCATAGTATAGCATGTCGAAAAAAGTAAAAAAACGGTCATAGTATATTATGTCGAAAACAGTCATAGTATAGCATGTCGAAAAAAGTAAAAAAACGGTCATAGTACATTATGTCAAAAACGGTCATAGTATAGCATGTCGAAAAAAGTGAAAAAACAGTCGTAGTATATTATGTCAAAAACAGTCATAGTATAGCCTGTCGAAAACAGTCATAGTATAGCCTGTCGAAAGAAGTGAAAAACGGTCATAGTATAACATGTCGAAAAAAGTAAAAAAACAGTCATAGTATAGCCTGTCGAAAACAGTCATCGTATAGCATGTCGAAAAAAGTGAAAAACGGTCATAGTATAACATGTCGAAAAAAGTAAAAAAACAGTCATAGTATAGCCTGTCGAAAACAGTCATCGTATAGCATGTCGAAAAAAGTGAAAAACGGTCATAGTATAGCATGTCGAAAAAAGTGAAAAACGGTCATAGTATAGCATGTCGAAAAAGTCAAAAAACAGTCAGAGTATATTATGTCAAAAACAGTCATAGTATAGCATGTCGAAAAAAGTAAAAAAACGGTCATAGTATATTATGTCGAAAACAGTCATAGTATAGCATGTCGAAAAAAGTAAAAAAACGGTCATAGTACATTATGTCAAAAACGGTCATAGTATAGCCTGTCGAAAAAATTGAAAAACGGTCATAGTATAGCATGTCGAAAAAAGTGAAAAAACAGTCGTAGTATATTATGTCGAAAACAGTCATAGTATATTATGTTGAAAACAGTCATAGTATAGCATGTCGAAAAAAGTGAAAAACGGTCATAGTATAGCCTGTCGAAAAAAGTAAAAAAACAGTTGTAGTATATTATGTCAAAAACAGTCATAGTATAGCATGTCGAAAAAAGTGAAAAACGGTCATAGTATATAGTATGTCGAAAAAAGTGAAAAACAGTCATAGTATAGCATGTCAAAAAAAGTTAAAAAACGGTCATAGTATAGCATGTCGAAAAAGTCAAAAAACAGTCAGAGTATATTATGTCAAAAACAGTCATAGTATAGACTGTCGAAAACAGTCATAGTATAGCCTGTCGAAAAAAGTGAAAAACGGTCATAGCATAGCCTGTCGAAAAAAGTGAAAAACTGTCATAGTATATTATGTCGAAAACAGTCATCGTATAGCATGTCGAAAAAAGTAAAAAAACGGTCATAGTATATTATGTCGAAAACAGTCATAGTATAGCATGTCGAAAAAAGTAAAAAAACGGTCATAGTATATTATGTCAAAAAAAGTGATAGTATAGATTGTCGAAAACAGTCATAGTATAGCTTGTCGAAAAAAGTCAAAAACGGTCATAGTATAGCCTGTCAAAAAAAGTGAAAAACGGTCACAGTATAACATGTCGAAAAGAGTCATAGTATTGCATGTCGAAAAAAGTGAAAAACGGTCATAGTATATAGTATGTCGAAAAAAGTGAAAAACGGTCATAGTATAGCATGTCGAAAAAGTCAAAAAACAGTCAGAGTATATTATGTCAAAAACAGTCATAGTATAGACTGTCGAAAACAGTCATAGTATAGCCTGTCGAAAAAAGTGAAAAAACAGTCGTAGTATATTATGTCGAAAACAGTCATAGTATATTATGTCGAAAACAGTCATAGTATAGCCTGTCGAAAACAGTCATCGTATAGCATGTCAAAAAAAGTGAAAAACGGTCATATTATAGCATGTCGAAAAAAGTCACAAATAAAATCATAATATATTATGTCGAAAACAGTCATAGTATAGACTGTCGAAAACAGTCATAGTATAGCCTGTCGAAAACAGTCATCGTATAGCATGTCAAAAAAAGTGAAAAACGGTCATATTATAGCATGTCGAAAAAAGTCACAAATAAAATCATAATATATTATGTCAAAAACAGTCATAGTATAGACTGCCTAAAACAGTCATAGTATAGCCTGTCGAAAAAAGTGAAAAACAGTCATAGCATAGCCTGTCGAAAAAAGTGAAAAACTGTCATAGTATATTATGTCGAAAACAGTCATAGTATAGCATGTCGAAAAAAGTAAAAAAACGGTCACAGTATATTATGTCGAAAACGGTCATAGCATAGCCTGTCGAAAAAAGTGAAAAACGGTCACAGTATAGCATGTCGAAAAAAGTGAAAAAACAGTCGTAGTATATTATGTCGAAAACAGTCATAGTATAGCCTGTCGAAAACAGTCATAGTATAGCCTGTCGAAAAAAGTGAAAAACGGTCATAGTATAGCCTGTCGAAAAAAGTCAAAAAACAGTTGTAGTATATTATGTCGAAAACAGTCATAGTATAGCATGTCGAAAAAAGTGAAAAACGGTCATAGTATATAGTATGTCGAAAAAAGTGAAAAACAGTCATAGTATAGCATGTCAAAAAAAGTGAAAAACGGTCATAGTATAGCATGTCGAAAAAGTCAAAAAACAGTCAGAGTATATTATGTCAAAAACAGTCAGGCTATACTATGACTGTTTTCGACAGTCTATACTATGTCGAAAAAAGTGAAAAACGGTCATAGCATAGCCTGTCGAAAAAAGTGAAAAACTGTCATAGTATATTATGTCGAAAACAGTCATAGTATAGCATGTCGAAAAAAGTAAAAAAACGGTCATAGTATATTATGTCGAAAACAGTCATAGTATAGCATGTCGAAAAAAGTAAAAAAACGGTCATAGTATATTATGTCGAAAACAGTCATAGTATAGCCTGTCGATAACAGTCATAGTATAGCCTGTCGAAAAAAGTGAAAAATTGTCAAAGTATAGCATGTCGAAAAAAGTGAAAAAACAGTCGTAGTATATTATGTCGAAAACAGTCATAGTATAGCCTGTCGAAAACAGTCATAGTATAGCCTGTCGAAAGAAGTGAAAAACGGTCATAGTATAACATGTCGAAAAAAGTAAAAAAACAGTCATAGTATAGCCTGTCGAAAACAGTCATCGTATAGCATGTCGAAAAAAGTGAAAAACGGTCATAGTATAACATGTCGAAAAAAGTAAAAAAACAGTCATAGTATAGCCTGTCGAAAACAGTCATCGTATAGCATGTCGAAAAAAGTGAAAAACGGTCATAGTATAGCATGTCGAAAAAAGTGAAAAACGGTCATAGTATAGCATGTCGAAAAAGTCAAAAAACAGTCAGAGTATATTATGCCAAAAACAGTCATAGTATAGACTGTCGAAAACAGTCATAGTATAGACTGTCGAAAAAAGTGAAAAACGGTCATAGTATAGCATGTCGAAAAAAGTAAAAAAACGGTCATAGTATATTATGTCGAAAACAGTCATAGTATAGCATGTCGAAAAAAGTAAAAAAACGGTCATAGTACATTATGTCAAAAACAGTCATAGTATAGACTGTCGAAAACAGTCAAAAACGGTCATAGTATAGCCTGTCGAAAAAAGTGAAAAACGGTCATAGTATAGCATGTCGAAAAAAGTGAAAAAACAGTCGTAGTATATTATGTCGAAAACAGTCATAGTATATTATGTTGAAAACAGTCATAGTATAGCCTGTCGAAAAAAGTGAAAAACGGTCACAGTATAGCCTGTCGAAAAAAGTCAAAAAACAGTTGTAGTATATTATGTCGAAAACAGTCATAGTATAGCATGTCGAAAAAAGTGAAAAACGGTCATAGTATATAGTATGTCGAAAAAAGTGAAAAACAGTCATAGTATAGCATGTCAAAAAAAGTGAAAAACGGTCATAGTATAGCATGTCGAAAAAAGTAAAAAAACGGTCATAGTATATTATGTCAAAAACAGTCATAGTATAGACTGTCGAAAACAGTCATAGTATAGCTTGTCGAAAAAAGTGAAAAACGGTCATAGTATAGCCTGTCGAAAAAAGTGAAAAACGGTCACAGTATAACATGTCGAAAAGAGTCATAGTATTGCATGTCGAAAAAAGTGAAAAACAGTCATAGTATACAGTATGTCGAAAAAAGTGAAAAACAGTCATAGTAGCATGTCGAAAAAAGTGAAAAACGGTCATAGTATAGCATGTCGAAAAAGTCAAAAAACAGTCAGAGTATATTATGTCAAAAACAGTCATAGTATAGACTGTCGAAAACAGTCATAGTATAGCCTGTCGAAAAAAGTGAAAAAACAGTCGTAGTATATTATGTCGAAAACAGTCATAGTATATTATGTCGAAAACAGTCATAGTATAGCCTGTCGAAAAAAGTGAAAAACGGTCATAGTATAGCATGTCGAAAAAAGTGGAAAACAGTCATAGTATATTATGTCGAAAACAGTCATAGTATAGCCTGTCGAAAACAGTCATAGTATAGCCTGTCGAAAACAGTCATCGTATAGCATGTCAAAAAAAGTGAAAAACGGTCATATTATAGCATGTCGAAAAAAGTCACAAATAAAATCATAATATATTATGTCGAAAACAGTCATAGTATAGACTGTCGAAAACAGTCAGAGTATAGCCTGTCGAAAACAGTCATCGTATAGCATGTCAAAAAAAGTGAAAAACGGTCATATTATAGCATGTCGAAAAAAGTCACAAATAAAATCATAATATATTATGTCAAAAACAGTCATAGTATAGACTGTCTAAAACAGTCATAGTATAGCCTGTCGAAAAAAGTGAAAAACAGTCATAGTATATTATGTCGAAAACAGTCATAGTATAGCATGTCGAAAAAAGTAAAAAAACGGTCACAGTATATTATGTCGAAAACGGTCATAGCATAGCCTGTCGAAAAAAGTGAAAAACGGTCACAGTATAGCATGTCGAAAAAAGTGAAAAAACAGTCGTAGTATATTATGTCGAAAACAGTCATAGTATAGCCTGTCGAAAACAGTCATAGTATAGCCTGTCGAAAAAAGTGAAAAACGGTCATAGTATAGCCTGTCGAAAAAAGTGAAAAACGGTCATAGTATATAGTATGTCGAAAAAAGTGAAAAACAGTCATAGTATAGCATGTCAAAAAAAGTGAAAAACGGTCATAGTATAGCATGTCAAAAAAAGTGAAAAACGGTCACAGTATAGCCTGTCGAAAAAAGTCAAAAAACAGTTGTAGTATATTATGTCGAAAACAGTCATAGTATAGCATGTCGAAAAAAGTGAAAAACGGTCATAGCATAGCCTGTCGAAAAAAGTGAAAAACTGTCATAGTATATTATGTCGAAAACAGTCATAGTATAGCATGTCGAAAAAAGTAAAAAAACGGTCACAGTATATTATGTCGAAAACGGTCATAATATAGCCTGTCGAAAAAAGTGAAAAACGGTCACAGTATAGCATGTCGAAAAAAGTGAAAAAACAGTCGTAGTATAGCCTGTCGAAAACAGTCATAGTATAGCCTGTCGAAAACAGTCATAGTATAGCCTGTCGAAAAAAGTGAAAAACGGTCATAGTATAGCCTGTCGAAAAAAGTGAAAAACAGTCATAGTATAGCCTGTCGAAAAAAGTGAAAAAACAGTCGTAGTATATTATGTCGAAAACAGTCATAGTATAGCCTGTCGAAAAAAGTGAAAAACAGTCATAGTATAGCCTGTCGAAAAAAGTGAAAAACAGTCATAGTATAGCCTGTCGAAAAAAGTGAAAACCGGTCATAGTATAGCATGTCGAAAAAAGTAAAAAAACGGTCATAGTATATTATGTCGAAAACAGTCATAGTATAGCATGTCGAAAACAGTCATAGTACAGCCTGTCGAAAAAAGTGAAAAACAGTCATAGTATAGCCTGTCGAAAAAAGTGAAAAACAGTCATAGTATAGCCTGTCGAAAAAAGTGAAAACCGGTCATAGTATAGCATGTCGAAAAAAGTAAAAAAACGGTCATAGTATATTATGTCGAAAACAGTCATAGTATAGCATGTCGAAAAAAGTAAAAAAACGGTCATAGTATATTATGTCGAAAACAGTCATAGTATAGCCTGTCGAAAAAAGTGAAAAACGGTCACAGTATAGCATGTCGAAAAAAGTCATAGTATAGCCTGTCGAAAACAGTCATAGTATAGCCTGTCGAAAAAAAGTGAAAAATTGTCATAGTATAGCATGTCGAAAAAAGTGGAAAACAGTCATAGTATATTATGTCGAAAACAGTCATAGTATAGCCTGTCGAAAACAGTCATAGTATAGCCTGTCGAAAAAAGTCACAAATAAAATCATAATATATTATGTCGAAAACAGTCATAGTATAGCCTGTCGAAAACAGTGAAAAACGGTCATAGTATAGCATGTCGAAAACAGTGAAAAATTGTCATAGTATAGCATGTCGAAAAAAGTAAAAAAACGGTCATAGTATATTATGTCAAAAACAGTCATAGTGTAGACTGTCAAAAACAGTCATAGTATAGCTTGTCGCAAAAAGTCAAAAACGGTCATAGTATATAGTATGTCGAAAACGGTCATAGCATAGCCTGTCGAAAAAAGTGAAAAACGGTCATAGCATAACCTGTCGAAAAAAGTGAAAAACGGTCACATTATAGCATGTCGAAAAAAGTCAAAAAACAGTCGTAGTATATTATGTCGAAAACAGTCATAGTATAGCCTGTCGAAAACAGTCATAGTATAGCCTGTCGAAAAAAGTGAAAAACGGTCACAGTATAGCCTGTCGAAAAAAGTGAAAAACAGTCATAGTATAGCCTGTCGAAAAAAGTGAAAAAACAGTCGTAGTATATTATGTCGAAAACAGTCATAGTATAGCCTGTCGAAAAAAGTGAAAAACAGTCATAGTATAGCCTGTCGAAAAAAGTGAAAAACAGTCATAGTATAGCATGTCGAAAAAAGTAAAAAAACGGTCATAGTATATTATGTCGAAAACAGTCATAGTATAGCATGTCGAAAAAAGTAAAAAAACGGTCATAGTATATTATGTCGAAAACAGTCATAGTATAGCCTGTCGAAAAAAGTGAAAAACGGTCACAGTATAGCATGTCGAAAAAAGTCAAAAAAACGGTCATAGTATAGCATGTCGAAAAAAGTCATAGTATAGCCTGTCGAAAACAGTCATAGTATAGCCTGTCGAAAAAAGTGAAAAACGGTCACAGTATAGCATGTCGAAAAAAGTAAAAAAAAAATCATAATATATTATGTCGAAAACAGTCATAGTATAGCCTGTCGAAAAAAAGTGAAAAATTGTCATAGTATAGCATGTCGAAAAAAGTAAAAAAACAGTCAAAGTATATTATGTCGAAAACAGTCATAGTATAGCCTGTCGAAAAAAGTCACAAATAAAATCATAATATATTATGTCGAAAACAGTCATAGTATAGCCTGTCGAAAAAAGTGAAAAACGGTCATAGTATAGCATGTCGAAAAAAGTCACCAAAAAAAATCATAATATTTTATGTCAAAAACAGTCATAGTATAGCCTGTCGAAAAAAGTGAAAAATTGTCATAGTATAGCATGTCGAAAAAAGTGAAAAAACAGTCGTAGTATATTATGTCGAAAACAGTCATAGTATAGTCTGTCGAAAAAAGTGAAAAATTGTCATAGTATAGCATGTCGAAAAAAGTGAAAACCGGTCATAGAATAGCATGTCGAAAAAAGTGAAAAAACAGTCGTAGTATATTATGTCGAAAACAGTCGTAGTATATTATGTCGAAAACAGTCATAGTATAGCCTGTCGAAAAAGTAAAAAAACTGTCATAGTATATTATGTCAAAAAAGTCATAGTATGTCAAAAAAAGTCATAGTATAGTATGTCAAAAAAAGTCATATTAGATTATAAATTATATATATATATATATATATATATATATATATATATATAGATATATACACACACACACACACACACACACACATCCAATATCAAAATTACAAATATAATTACAGATATAATTTGACTCTGGGATACGAGGTCAAAGAAAAAAAGTGAATTAAAAATTAGATATTTAATATCAATATGGCTACAAGAAGTCAGTGGAGTTTTGCAGGTTTACCCTTTTCCAGTCATCTGGTGACATCTGACGAATGAGATCCTGGGGAACCAGCTCCCGAAGCATCTTGGGAATTGTAGGAAAGTGGGATTTGTCATCCTCAAACTTGACGCGGTAGATGAGCGCTGCAAGCTGGAAAACCTCCTCCCGTGAACACTTATGGTAGCCACGCAGGTACTTAGGTAGCTCCTAATCAAAAGAAGAGGATGAGGGGAAGAAGTACAGAGGTACAGTTCTAGTATAAATCAAACATAGCAGACAATAACAATTTAAACAGAGAAAGACCTTGGATGACACGATGTCAGGAGAGAGTTGCTGCCTGAAACTTTAGAAGTAATTCTCACGTCCCTTACAACCGACCTGGTAGTAGTGAAAGATCGAGTCGGCGAAGGAGTCCTTCCCTGGAACTGTGTTGGTCCACAACTTCTTCATGAAGAACACCTGATAGGTCAGAGAGGGAACGGTTCCTACTGGGTAGGATGAGAAGAGGGTGAAATATAAGTGTGATCCACTTTAAATCCCTGGAGTTATATCAGTTTCATATGTTTTTAACTGCAGGTTTGTCCAGCCTCCTTCATAAAGTCACCCTGCAGCTGGTTGTACTTCCTGATGTTGAGCAAACCTGAATAAACAAGAAGAGCTTCTGACTGGAGCAGTGAGTGAAGAGGAAAGCTCACATTTCAGTTTGAAACGTGTCTCCAAGTGTCCTGAGGGGACGCTCGCTACCCAAACTGCTTCATTAGTGAGTAGTCAAGTGCCTACTTATGCGTCCTATAACTAAGTAACTACCACCAAGTAACCTGTTACTCCTGTTAACCTGTTAACAGCAGGAGGTTAGTCAGAGCACGAATGATTAATGGAGGTACCAACCGTCTTTAGCTGGTCGAGATTTCTTGATCCAGTCCGTCAAATGTCTGACAAAGTCAAAGAAGAAATCTCCCTCTGGAACACTGATCACCTGCAGACACACACACACACACACACACACACACACACACACACACACACTATGTATATGGTAATAAACAGTTTTAATTTCAATACTTTAATAAAAAGGTATATGGAGCCTCATGAAACTACAATGATGTAATATAGTTTCTGAGCAACACTCGTTGACCTCTGACCTTGTCTGAGATCTTGACGAAGAGGCTGAACCCTTCGGGGGATTTGAGCAGCAGTCTGGTTGAGATGTTCTGGCAGAAATCCTTCGCTTTGGTGCTGGACTCCACCTCAAATGCCTATGTGGGTTTGAGAGCACAAGCATGCTCAATGTGTCAATGTTCTTGTTGATAAGAGGAAATATATACACCTGTGTGTGTGTGTGTGTGTGTGTGTGTGTGTGTGTGTGTGTGTGTGTGTGTGTGCGTGTGCGTGTGTGTGAGACCTCGTCTGTATCGTCGGGGAAGTAGACTTTGTGGAAGATCTGGGTTGTCTTGTGTTGGATCGCCTCCACTTCCACCAGATGAGGAGGGTACTTCCTGGATCCATTACTGTTACCATGACAACAATAAAACAAAATAAAAAATTCAGGAGCCGGGGATGAACCGCCAATCTTCCGATTAGTGGTGTGTGTGTGTGTTTTAATAACTTTCTGAACTTATTAAAACACATTGCTATTACTGCTTCTGTTATTCTATTCTTATTCTACTATAACTTCTGTTATTACCAGTAGTCGTGATTTTTATTCCATCATTATTATGCTTACTACTCTCACTATATGAATCATTTCTGTCATATGCATTGAATGTCTTGTAACTGTTATGTTGTTCATTGTGTCCTCAGGTTTTTGGGGAGTTCTTCCTGTTCTGATGTGAGGGTCAAAGGTCAGAGGATGTCATATGTGTACAGATTGTAAAGCCCCCTGAGGCAAATTTGTGATTTGTGATTTTGGGCTGTACAAAATTAATTGAATTGAATTGAAATTCAGCAATAATCAGTTGAAACAGATGAAAGCCGTAGAGCCGTTGTACCGTAGAGCCTTGTGCAGCCTCTGCATGCAGTCTCCAGAGAGCGGGTGGTGTTTCTTGGACTGGAGGAAGCGCTGGATGTGAGGCAGCAGCACGTTACTGGGAGGAAACAGACCAGTACACAACCACAGCAGTTCCCAGCCTTTCTCCTCACTGTACCTGCAGAACAAAAACGCTCACGATCAGAGTCTGCTGAGGAACGTCTACTGGTCCTCCTGCTTAATACTGCAGACACAGTGATGACATGTTTGGGTTGTTTCATTAGAACTCAGAAGATTCGTGAAAATCTGGTGTGACTTCATGGAAACGTTTTAATGTAAGTGTGAAACTTACAATTATCATCATCATTCATATTGTGCACTGATAACAGTGATAACACTGATAACAGTGATAACAGTGATAGCACTGATAATGAGGTTTACACACTTGACGTGGTTGTCGGTGAGCTGCTTGATGATCTGACAGTAGATCTCGTCTTTCAGAGGTTCCGCCTTCAGCGCTCCTTCAAAGATCTGGTCCGTCAACTCGTTGACGGAGCGCGTCCGCTTGGACGGGTAGTCGCCCATGTACTTCATCATAGGTGGGACAAACGTCAAGGAATACAACAACCTGATTAGCTCCAATACAAATGAATGGGCATGAATATGAGGATGTGACACAGAGAGCCTGAATTTAACCAACATTAATCAACCTTAGGAGTCCAGCATAGACAGAACATCTGGTAAAACATATAAATAAATTCAGGTTATGGTTTGTTTTGGCTGAATATCATGAGGTTACGTCAGGGTAAAGGGTTGCAACAGTGTTTAACCGACACAGTAAACTAAACCTATGAGATTATAGATCAATAATAAATTGTGAGGTTAACTTATGCTTCTAGAATTTGGTTTCTTTATCATTTTCAACTTCTTATGTTGCTGCTTTATATCATAGTGCTCAGTTTTAGTTTTTTTCTGTTAAAGCAAAAACACATTAAAATAAAGATTATTATAAATTATCTCTCCCCTATGTAAAGCGTCTTTGGGTACTCAGAAAAGAGCTATATAAAACAAAAGTATTATTATTATTATTATTATAACACAGCAAATAGTGTAGCTGGTCTCTTGTACTAAAGCATATTTTTTAAATAAGTTTCCTTGCAAGGAATGAATATGCTGCTCTGGATCTGTGTTTGTTACATTTTCTGTTTGTCACAAACCGGCCTCTTTCACAAGCTCAAGTTAAACCGGTTAACACAGAGTTGACCGAGTACATGTGGAAACCGGCTTTGTTCGGGTTTAGTGACGCCACACAGGAGCCGGAGTACGTTAAAATGGTCAAGACATCAGCCTTACACAGCGCTGCGTCAGCTGTTTTCAAAAGATATCTATGAAGGACATGCAGGCGTCCTGAGCCAGCTCCTCGTGGTTGACGACCTTCTTCAGCAGCGGCTGCTTCAGCGGCTCTCTGGTGCAGCTCCACATCTTGTCCTTCCCACGATTCTTAGTGACCATCACTCTGCTCAGGGTGTGTTTGGGAGGAGGCCTGGAAGAAGCAGACCACATGTTCACATGTTGACATCACATTTTAGTTTACTGGCCACAGATGGACCTGCGATGATGGTAACTTCTGAACAGTCTGGTTTCAAGTGAAGGAAGTTTCCAGATAGACAATCTCACGTGCTATTGTTAAAATCATTCATTCTGTGAGTCAATTGATTTTATTACTTTGAATGATTCTATTTAAATGAAGAACACTAAAGGACCGATCCCTGAGCTGCTCCATCACTTCAGGAGGATTTACTGGAAGCCTTTTCAGAGAATAACGAGCAAAGCTATAATCTAAAACAGTAGCATGTTTCACGGATAAGTTCATTTTAATGTGTGTGCGTGCGTGTGTGTGTGCGTGTGTGTGCGTACCTGAAGTAGTCGTAGGAGAACTCCTCCAGTGTGTAGGGTTTCGTCCTGTCGGCGCTCTCCGGCAGGACGAGCTGCGAAACACGAACCGACTCCTGCCGCTGGCCCGGTGTCATGGTAACCAGCGCCTGATTGGTTGGATCACATCACATTACATTCATTAAACATTGAGCATTTCATCATGAGGGACCTCCAGTAGGTCTGTTCAAACAAAAGGAAGAGATGGATGTTTAAATCAGATCAGATTGAATCTGTTACGGCAACGTGTTAACAGGTTTAGAGCGTTAACATCCCAGTGTGAAAACACAAACTAAATGAAGTTGTATCTGGAGAAAGACACACGACACTCTTTAAAATGTATATTTTATTACATAAAAAATACATTTTGGGCCCCCATTGGCTCTTAATCTCTCTTTGTTCTTTGTCCGATGCACAGAGGGAAATGTAAGTCACATTCCCTTCTGCTGATATTAGAAAATGTACATCTTGTTTTGTATTGATTCTAATGGTCAACTTCCTCTCAAGTGACGATGATGTCATATTTTAAAGTCTACTGTGTGCTGGGTAATTAAATAGAAAAGAAAAGTTGATACTCAAAAATACAGAAGTAATGGTGTGAGAGAAACTATAACAAGAGCGTCACAGGTTTAAACAACGTACGTTGTTGATTAATGTCTTAAATAAATATAATTACAAACGTGGTTATTCAGCTTTCTGTTGCTGTGTGTATAATGTCAGCTGACACACATGTTGTCTGTCATGGACGTAAACTAAATCAAATCTCTACATTGTTCATTTTGATCCTTTACTGATTTGTTTCTTTGGATTCTGTTCTCTTTTGTTATTTATTTTATAGCTATATAAGATAATAGAAAAGAAACTTCATGAATAATCACATATTTTGTTCTGAAACTTTTGGTTGAACTGTGGACAATTATTACTCAACCTAAAAAACTTTAAAAACGTTGAAATGAAGTTGTATCTTCCTGCAGACTGAGCTGTGCCCATGAAGCAGCTTCTCAGCATTGACAGTGAGGAGAAGGGGAGGAAGTCCGAGCTGTGAGGACGAGTCAGAAACACGTCTCTTGGATGTGACGTCTTTTTCTCTCACCATTATTTCTTGCTGAGGTCGGGTCACGCAGGGCAGGACGTAGACGCAGTCGGCTGGGAAATCTCCTCTCTGATTGGTCCGTTCGTTGACACCGTGAGCCCAGCCAGAGTTGAGCACCTGCTCGCCGGTGTCCTGGTCCAACAGGATCAGGTCTCCCTTCATGAAGCTCAGGAACGTGGACTCCTCTCCAGCTGTGGAAAAAGAAACACAGTCGGAGGTGAGATGACTAACTGGCATTTCTTCTATTACTACTAATATTTAATTTACAGAGCATTAATGAAAATGTGTTTGATGGAAATCTCTCTAACGTATAATGTACTCAAAGTACATTCGTGTTGCACACTGTTCCACATGAACTATTTCTATGTGAAGATTGTATTCTGGGTTAGTGCATTCAGGGCCAAAACTACCAACATTCTGCCATAGTCCTAAAAAAAAAAGAAACAAATTCTTATTAAAGTTAAGTGTTAAAAAGAGGATCACTCCACACACAAGGCTAACCACCATCAACTTAGACTATAGATTAGTTGCAATTATACATTTTTGTATATATATTGATTAGTTGATCGAAAGTAAAATTTGGACCATTAATTGATTTATTTTCAAAGTTATTTTTCAGGCAAAAATGCCAAACATTACCTAGTTTTAGCTTTTTAAAAGTGTGTTTGTTGATTAACTTTGTCATATGTGATACTAAACTGAATATTTCTGCAAATTGGACTGTACTTTATATTCTTATTCTATATGCACAAAAATATTTTTTAATTGTCACAATTACAGACATTTTAGGACATTTTTTATAACCTGAATTTCAAAAATATTGTCATTGTCTTAAGTAGATTTCATATATGTCACAGGTAGATTTTCAGTTAGTACCTACGGAGTAATACTGTGAACGTACATCATTATTGTTGTACGTTCACAGTATTACATACATATATGTAATATATATATATAATATATATATGTTTGTATATATTTGTTTGTATATATATATATATCCTTCACTGTTCAGGACTTACAAGGGTTGGGGTTGTCTTGCAGCGCGACCACGAACTTCGACCTCTTCCTCAGGCCTTCCAGGAAGGTGACCACCAGGTCCCGGATGTCCTCCGCGTTGTTGGAGGTGAAGGTGTACTCGTCTCCTTTGATGGTAGCCAAAGTGAAACTCTGACTCTGTAACTTTCCTCCCCTGGAAGCAAAACAAGTCCTCCGATCAAACGACAAAATAAACTGATTGTCAACGCTCTGCAGAACAACACATATAAGCATTTTCTGACCACCAGCACAACATCATTTGTGCTCTCAAAACCGATTTCCTGATGTGATACACAACTGAAAATAAGCTTCGGTTAAACTGGAAAATTACATGTCCAATCAATACTGATGGTAAATCATTATAGATATTATGGTTTGGGTTGCATCAACTACTTGATTACAGTTAAAGGGCCTTTGACATCATGGTTAAGAGAAACAAACTTTGACTCTATAACAGAGAGCTCTATAACGGAACGGAAAGCTCTATAATGGAGAGCTCTACAACGGAAAGCTCTATAACGGAGAGCTCTTTAACGGAGAGCTCTACAACGGAAAGCTCTGTAACGGAGAGCTCTACAACGGAGAGCACTATAACGGAAAGCTCTGTAACGGAGAGCTCTATAACGGAAAGCTCTATGACGGAGAGCTCTATAATGGAGAGCTCTATAACGGAAAGCTCTATAACGGAAAGCTCTTTAACGGAAAGCTCTACAACGGAAAGCTCTGTAACGGAGAGCTCTACAACGGAGAGCACTATAACGGAAAGCTCTGTAACGGAGAGCTCTATAACGGAAAGCTCTATGACGGAAAGCTCTATGACGGAGAGCTCTATAACGGAGAGCTCTATAACGGAAAGCTCTATAACAGAAAGCTCTATAACAAGGCCACCTCATGAGTTTAAATCCAACCAGCTGTATAAGACTTGACACTTGAAAAATAAAAAATGTCCTAATTGGGAATTTAAAAGAGAAATTCCAACTGTTGTTGTTGGAAGAGAGAAACCGGAGCCAGTTTGAAGACAGTAAATGGACTTGTACTGGTATAGCTTTAACTTGGAAGAGATTAAAAGAAGTGGATGAAAATGGAATGAAAGAAAGGACCGTTGAGTGACTACAGCTCCCAGCATGCCTCACCTGCTGCTGGAAACTGCAGTGATTTCTGGGAAGGAGAGCTCCAGGAGGACCTGCTCCTGCTCGTCTACAAAATAAACCCCGGTCCAGTTGACGGCCACGATCAGGTCATTTTTAGGCAGACTGGGACCTGAGAGATGAGGAGAGGGTGAACAGAACCAACAGGACAATATCCGTGACATTATGCTCACATATTCTGTATTATATGGGTCCCATAGTTTTTAATAACTGTCAATATTTAACTGTAATTTCTAAGGAAGGCTCCTGGAAGGGACTGTGTTGTAATACAATTGTCATTTTATTAACGTTATTGTTAATATTTCATTTGATTAGGACTCTTTCCTACTTCGTGCTGCAGTTTTAGCATATCCATATTTACATAGTTTTCCTCAGGATCTTTGTCTTTTCATTTCTTTGTTTTTCTTCACGTAACCATGGCATAATAGTACTTTTACTACTGTTAACTACCCGATTACTTCTCTGTGTATAGAGTATATATGTATTAATTCTCACTTCGCATATACATCTATTCATGTTTACATTACAGTTTATTCATTTTGCAATTACTATACACCTGTCTACCGTAAATATATAATATAATATATATGTTAACTTCTGCCCTATTTCATGTTGTAAATTCTCATTTTTACTTGAGTGATTTTTTTTATTTTTAAACATATTTAATAAGAATCTGAAGATCTGAATTAGATCCAAGCATTATTTGCCTACGCCTGCTTCTCTATAATTATCATACATATGACAATAAAGGCCTGAAATTGAGGTGAAATAATTATTTGGTTGCTCACATTTGTACAATGACCATCACGCTTTGTACGAATGTGAAAGGTTGGCGGACTCAACTGAAACGGAACTAGTCCACTAAGAGGTCGCAGATTCTCACCCGAGAACTTGAAGGCTTCGTAGAAGCGAGAGAAAAGCAGAGGCCACTTATGTCGAGCGAAGTCCACCACCTCCTCCTTCACCTTCTGAGGGTCAAACCTCTTCTGGGTGTAGATGCCCTGAGAGAGAGAGAGAGAGAGAGAGAGAGAGAGAGAGAGAGAGAAAGAGATAGAGAGAGAGAGAAGAGAGAGAGAGAGAGAGAGAGAGAGAGATGTTTTACTATGTTCACGTGAGACCATTTACTGTTGTTACACAGAGTAAATGGTTTTCTTTTATTATTGCCCTCCAACATGAATGCAAACAAACAAAGACCTGTAGACTTAAAGCCCATCAAGAACTGTTCACAAAAATATGAAGTAACTGAAGGCTTAGCTCAACCAGCGTCAGACAAAGGTTTGCATTATGCAAAGAAAAATATGTACTTGAGAATGTTTATAGGCAAAACATACAAAAATGTATTTCTACATTTAAATGACATGCATGAATCTACATACATGCATCACCAAGTAACGTGCAAAAGTGTGAATACATATTTATACATTTTTAAACATATTCTTAAGTATCCAGGAACAAAAATGTATTTCCTTTCAAATACAGCCAAACGGCTCTCTGTTCTGTGTAGTGAAGCAGGTATAATGTTCACCATGTTCACCATGTTAATTTAGCGTATAGCATGCTTAAAAAAAGTCAACATTTGACTGAACACCCAAATGTCAAGCAGCTGGTGGTGCTCGAGGACATGATAAGGGATCACAAAAGGAAAAAGGATTCTTCCTCTGAGGACCATGAAAGTCTGAACATTTCATGTCAATCCATTAAATCATTTCTGAGTCTGAATCACAGAGGTGGACTGACATCCCTAGAGGACTGGCTAAAACCTGCTTCCCTTCTCCATAAGTTCGCTGGGAGGACGTTGACAGACTGTCCCAGAGACGAGCACCTTTTTGTGTGCAGCCATGATGAAATGAGCCCATTTCTCCACCGTCCTGGAGCTGCTGATCTCTCTGTCGGGGATGTAGGAGGGGATGAGGCTCAGCAGGCGCTCCAGAAGGATCTCTGAACCGTAGTCCACGTAATACTGCTGAGAGGCCAGTTCTGCCAGGTCGTCCTGGGGACACAGAGACAGATACCGGAATGTTTGTTTGAGGATTATTTTTACTCAGAAACATGAATATGAACTTTGTTCTGTCTTGATCAGTTCTCTGATCAGTCTTCTTACTTGTTTTTACTATTATTAGTACCTAAAAACCACAATTCACTGTAGAATTAGTACCTTTGCTGATATATATATATATTATGTTGTATATATACAGTTGTGGTCAAAAGTTTACATACACTTGTAAAGAACATAATGTCATGGCTCTCTTGAGTTTCCAGTTATTTCTACAACTCTGATTTTTCTCTGATAGAGTGATTGGAACAGATACTTCTTTGTCACAAAAAACATTCATGAAGTTTGGTTCTTTCATGACTTGGGTTAACAGAAAAAGTGATCAAATCTGCTGGGTCAAAAATATACATACAGCAGTGCTAATATTTGGTTACATGTCCCTTGGCCATTTTCACTTCAATTAGGCGCTTTTGGTAGCCATCCACAAGCTTCTGGCAAGCTTCTCGTTGAATCTTTGACCACTCCTCTTGACAGAATTGGTGCAGTTCAGTTAAATTTGATGGCTTTCTGACATGGACTTGTTTCTTCAGCATTGTCCACATGTTCTCAATGGGATTTTAAGTCAGGACTTTGGGAAGGCCATTCTAAAACCCTAATTCTAGCCTGATTTAGCCATTCCATTACCACTTTTGATGTGCGTTTGGGGTCATTGTCCTGTTGGAACACCCAACTGCGCCCAAGACCCAACCTTCGGGTTGATGATTTTAGGTTATCTTGAAGAATTTGAAGGTAATCCTCCTTCTTCATTCTCCCATTTACTCTCTGTAAAGCACCAGTTCCATTGGCAGCAAAACAGCCCCACAGCATAATACTACCACCACCGTGCTTGACGGTAGGCATGGTGTTCTTGGGGTTAAAGGCCTCACCTTTTCTCCTCCAAACATATTGCTGGGCATTGTGGCCAAACAGCTCGATTTTTGTTTCGTCTGACCACAGAACTTTCCTCCAGAAGGTCTTATCTTTGTCCACGTGATCAGCAGCAAACTTCAGTCGAGCCTTAAGGTGCCGCTTTTGGAGCAAGGGCTTCCTTCTTGCACGGCAGCCTCTCAGTCCATGGAGATGCAAAACACGCTCGACTGTGGACACTGACACCTGTGTTCCAGCAGCTTCTAATTCTTGGCAGATCTGCTTTTTGGTGGTTCTCGGTTGACTCTTCACCCTCCTGACCAATTTTCTCTCAGCAGCGGGTGATTGCTTGCGTTTTCTTCCTGATCGTGGCAATGACAAAACAGTGCCATGCACTTTATACTTACAAAACAATTGTTTGCACTGTTGCTCTTGGGACCTGCAGCTGCTTTGAAATGGCTCCAAGTGACTTTCCTGACTTGTTCAAGTCAATGATTCGCTTTTTCAGATCCATGCTGAGCTCCTTTGACTTTCCCATTGTAGCGTTTGTGGGCGTTTGTATCCAATGAGCCCTATTTAAATGGCCTCAGAGAAGTCACCAGTTGTAGTCACTCATAATCACTCACAAGAAGTTAAGAGGCCATGCTATGAAGCTCATTTCATTGACACAACTTTCTAAGTCACCAAAATTGCTAATTCATGTTGCTGTATGTATATTTTTGACCCAGCAGATTTTGTCACTTTTTCTGTTAACCCATAATAAAGTCATGAAAGAACCAAACTTCATGAATGTTTTTTGTGACAAAGAAGTATCTGTTCCAATCACTCTATCAGAGAAAAATCAGAGTTGTAGAAATAACTGGAAACTCAAGAGAGCCATGACATTATGTTCTTTACAAGAGTATGTAAACTTTTGACCACAACTGTATATATGTTGTGTATATTTGTTCTGTGAGATATGTTGTTTTATGATATATCCAAGGTGCCTTTTTTAACATCTTTTAACATAAATATTAAAAAGAATGTAATTAAAGTCCAAAGAGATGAAGTAAACTAGTCACTTAATATATGTTTGCATATATCCACTTCTACTACTCCCTAGCTTAAATTCTCACAAACAATTTAAAGGAATATTTCAACACTTTGGGAAATAATCCTATTTGTTTTGAGTCAGAGGACCACTCTCATATCTGTGCACTACGGACAGCCAAGCTCCCGTTTCTATTCTTTGTGCTAAACTAAGCTAACTGGAAATCACCAAACTCATTCACTTCTTATAAACACTCTCTGCTCCAGCTTCATACTTGGCATGCAGACATGACAGTGTATCAGTCTCTTAATCAAACTCTCTTATATCCACAAAATGTCAATTCTTTAAAGTAAATAACGAGACATAAAAAACGCACCCTGTCGCAGCGGTACTCTCCGAACTTGACGCCCCTGACGGTTTGCTGGTAGATGAGGTTGGTGGCGACCTGGTCCTCGGTGGGGGAGTGCCAGGGCGTGAAGATCTCCTTCCTGAAGAACAGCCTCCAGGGGGCGTTCCTCTCCTGGGCTCCCTGCTCCTTGGCGTACTGCTCGCACTGCGACACGGCGTCCATCACGTGGTCGTTCCCACTGCCCAAAGACGAGACCTGCAGGAGGAGCATCATTCATTTCTGCTGCTACACACGATGATTCTGATGATTAGTGTTATTTTATAATGGGATTTACTTTCACTTAATCAAAGCATATTAACAGACAGTTTGTGATCTCTGCACTTTTAATCAATATTCATTTATCATTTCATTATCGAAATGTATAAGAATTATTAATATAAAGGACCAGTTTCAGTTTTACAATTTGGAAGTGAGGACATGTTGGGAAACATTGAGACATAAAGAATACTTGGCTTTGAATAATAACTTAGCATCTGATGGTTTTTCACAAAAACTTCCATTAAACAACTCAAAACTTCAACATGTTTAAATTAGACACTCCAAGCTCTACTATAATAGATACTGTTACCACTTTTCAAGGTTTTTAGAGATTTGTTTAAATTATTTTAAGTTATATTCATCACTTCTTAACAAAATAAATACATATAAATGATGTTATGTTTGTTGGTTGGTTGTTTTAAGCTTCACTGCAGTCACGTGTAATATGAAATATTTGTGATGTATAAATCAGGGGACAAGCGCTAACGGAGGCCGGTAGCTGTTATTAACTTTGCAGCATTTTTGTCTTAATTTGTTGTCTTTTTGTTTTTATTACTTTTATTACGTGTGGCAGAAACTGCATCACAGGAATGCTCTGTTGTTTTTGTTCTCTCATGTTTTTGTTGAGTGGCATTAATGGACTACGTTACAACTGCACTGGGTTGTGTAACACAGTGCAGTGCAGTCTGATGCAGACATTGTGATGTCGGCCATCAGACCTCTGGAGCTTGTCCAGAAAGCTGCAGCTCGCCTGGTGTTCAATCGCCCCAAGTTCTCCCACACAACTTCCTTTCTCCGTTCTGTACACTGGCTCCCTGTAAGAGCTCATCCAGTTTAAGACTCTGGTGCTAGCCTACAGGGCAGTGAAAGGAACAGCTCCTTCCTATCTCCAGGCCACGGTCAAGCCTTACACCCCCGCCCGACCACTTCGCTCTGCTGCCTCGGGGCGATCGGTCGCCCCGTCGCTCAGAGGTCCTGGCGGCCGATCGACCCGGTCACGGCTGTTTTCTGTCCTGGCCCCACAGTGGTGGAATGAACTTCCCATTGACGTCAGGACAGCGGAGTCGCTGCCCATCTTTTGGCGTAGGCTGAAGACCCACCTCTTCAGGAAGTGCTACCCTGAGCCTTCCACTTAGCGCTTATTGTTTTCATACTAGCTTGTTGCACTTATTGTATTCGTACTACTTATAGCACTAACTGTTTCTCTTGTTTCTGCACTGTACTTTGGCTTCATGCTCTTAGATGCTTGTTTGGAAAAGGAAATGTACTTATGACTTCTGGTGACTAGTAGTTCTTTTGATTACCAATGTTGAATGCACTTATTGTAAGTCGCTTTGGATAAAAGCGTCTGCTAAATGACTGTAATGTAATGTAATGTAATGTAACACTGAGTTGCAGAATGACAATAAATGATGCTTGAATCCTCGAGTTCTCGTTTGCACACTACAGCCTGAAAATATCATTTTAAAAGCACGATCATGCACATTCTGCATCTGCTGCAGATTTAAAGGACAGGTTCACTGCTCTCTGACGAGATCTTCAAACCAATGACCTGGTGATGGAGCACTCAGTCACTCCACAGAGAAAGTAACAATGTCCAAAGACCTTTTAATCCCCATCCAGGTAGCAGTTCTATTCAGGAAGTATGTTTGACAGAAAATAGTTCCTACAAGGACACCTTTTTAAAGAGAAAGTTATTTTTACTTTAGGGAATATATGATGGTAAAATGATGGTATGCTGGCACAGTTCATATTAATTTAGAAACTTTGTACAAACACAATAAAGGTGGTGCAAGAGGCAAATTGTTTAAAGAGAGGCGTAGGCAAGAAGTAGAACATTCGGATGCTGATGCACTTCCCTGATGTCGCTCTAGCCAACATCTGGCTACTGTAACATCAAGACAACCGTGAACGTGGTACACCAAGAAAGAGCTTCATGCTGTTCCTTGAGTTTCACACAGAAGTGGCTCAGGAATACTTGACCAAGTACAAGAGGAGAACGCATTCCTTTCGCAACAACGCAAAAAAACCTCAGGTCGAGGTTCAACGTCACGTCCCACTGGAGTAAAGTGCATGTTGAACTGGATCGACTGCAGACTGGTTGTGATCCGGTACGTCCAGCTGTTCCTCTCAGATTTAAGGTAAGCACAGAGAAACGTTCCACTCTCATCAGAGGACTGTTGGAGGCTTTAAGGGTTAGGGGCTCCTCAGTGCCAATGATGGTCCTCATGTGTGTGTGTGTGTGTGTGTGTGTATGTGTGTGTGTGTGTGTGTGTGTGTGTGTGTGTGTGTGTGTGTGTTTGTGTGTGTGTGTGCCCACCTTGTCAAACAGTGCGATATAGAGAGAGAACCCGAAGCGGTCCTGCAGGTTGATTTTGTCAGACAGGGCGTTGCAGAGCTCCTTGGCCGTGGTGGCGGAGTCCGTCAGCAGTGTTTTGGTGGTACCGTCCATGAACGTCACCGGCAGCATGATGGGCTTCTTGGACTTAGTGGCCTGGAGAGAGATCTCAGAACTTAAGCTGAGTTGAAATCACTTCACATCCTCGCTCTCGACTCACAGACCTCCTGAGAGTCTGTTACCAACAGATCACTGCGTTCTGCTCACGCGTCACATTAACGGTTCCTTTGTCTGAGTCATCTTCTTTACCACACTTCCCTCTGTCTCACACAATATTGTGTTTATTTATTGCAAATTGTATTAATATTAAATCAAGTACATTATTTAATTGCAGAAGTAGTGAGACTACAATGCATGTCATGAACTTTTCTCTCAGACTGTCTGCACACTGCTCTCCACTGCCTTACATCAAATAATGATTCACTTCTTACACTGCCATGTACTTTATGTACCTCTTATTCTTTTACTTTATGTACCTCTTATTCATGTACTTTATATACTATACTTGATGTCTGCTTTAGTCAACCTAAACACAATATGAAACCTAGCATGTTTAGTCACAGTGTTAAAAACCATAAAGCCAAAAAGTTGATCTCTTGTGCACAAGATTTTATACATGTTTAAGATGTGTATGTGTGTGTGTGTGTGTGTGTGTGTGTGTGTGTGTGTGTGTGTGTGTGTGTGTGTGTGTGAGAAATTTCAAGTGTATCACCATTGATTGGAAAGCTGTAAACTGCATATCTCTTCAAATATAAACAGGATTGAATGATTTAACGTTGAAGGTTGTGGAAGAACACTGTGATGATTTATAACACTGACGCATTCAGAGAAAAAAGCCTTCTAATTTTAAACGAAGGAACATTAAATCAAATTTAAAAAACATTCCCATGATCTTTGTTCTTCCACCAATCCCATCTCTCTGTGTGTGTGTGTGTGTGTGTGTGTGTGTGTGTGTGTGTGTGTGTGTGTGTGTGTGTGTGTGTGTGTGTGTGTGTGTGTGTGTGTACCTGCAGCTCCAGCCAGGAGGGAGGCTGAGTCCTCGTCCCGTTGACAAACGTTCGTCTCAGTCTCTCCTCACAGTACGGAGCGTAACCCGGCGGCCCGCTGTTGATGAAGTTCCTCAGGTACTGAAGGTAGAAGTGCAAAACAAGAAGTGAGTAAATCCCTGAGGCAGCATCCAGAGGGCAATATAAGAAAAATAATAAGCAACAATAACTGATAATCGATCGGGTTGTACGCAAATTTAAACGTATTAGCTTTCTCACACAGAGACAGAAACCTCTTACTGTATGTGTACATGTAGAGGATCAATTCAGAAAACAAACCACTGTGGAATGTGAACTTATATGAGAACCTATATATTAACTTATATATGAACTTATATATGAACTTATATGTGAACTTATATGAGAACTTATATATTAACTTATATATGAACTTATATATGAACTTATATGTGAACTTATATGTGAACTTATATATGAACTTATATGTGAACTTATTTGTGAACTTATATATGAACTTATATGTGAACTTATATATGAACTTATATGTGAATTTATATGTGAACTTATATGAGAACTTATATATTAACTTATATGTGAACTTATATATGAACTTATATATGAACTTATATGTGAACTTATATGTGAACTTATATATGAACTTATATGTGAACTTATATGTGAACTTATATATGAACTTATATGTGAACTTATTTGTGAACTTATATATGAACTTATATGTGAACTTATATATGAACTTATATGTGAATTTATATGTGAACTTATATGAGAACTTATATATTAACTTATATGTGAACTTATATGTGAACTTATATATGAACTTATAAATGAACTTATATGTGAACTTATATATGAACTTATAAATGAACTTATATGTGAATTTATATGTGAACTTATATGTGAACTCATATATGAACTTATATGTGAATTTATATGTGAACTTATATGTGAACTTATAAATGAACTTATATGTGAATTTATATGTGAACTTATATGTGAACTTATAAATAAACTTATATGTGAACTTATATATGAACTTATAAATGAACTTATATGTGAATTTATATGTGAACTTATATATGAACTTATATGTGAACTTATATGTTCATATGTACTTTAAGACGTCCTCCTGCATGTTTCAGTTGAACAGATGATTGAAATAACTTGTCCTATAATGTACTAATGTCCTGACCTTGACAAACTTGTCCTATAATGTACTAATGTCCTGACCTTGACAAACTTGTCCTATAATGTAATAATGTCCTGACCTTGACAAATTTGTCCTATAATGTACTAATGTCCTGACCTTGACAAACTTGTCCTATAATGTACTAATGTCCTGACCTTGACAAACTTGTCCTATAATGTACTAATGTCCTGACCTTGACAAACTTGTCCTATAATGTACTAATGTCCTGACCTTGACAAACTTGTCCTATAATGTACTGTCCTGACCTTGACAAACTTGTCCTATAATGTAATAATGTCCTGACCTTGACAAACTTGTCCTATAACATAATAATGTCCTGACCTTGACAAACTTGTCCTATAATGTACTGTCCTGACCTTGACAAACTTGTCCTATAATGTAATAATGTCCTGACCTTGACAAACTTGTCCTATAACATAATAATGTCCTGACCTTGACAAACTTGTCCTATAACATAATAATGTCCTGACCTTGACAAACTTGTCCTATAACATAATAATGTCCTGACCTTGACAAACTTGTCTGAAGGGGCGAAGCAGCCGACACACAGAGAGATGAGGATCCAGCCGCGAGCGTGAGAACTCTTGGACGGGTTCTGACTCAGCTGTTTGCTGATCTGACAGTAGATCTCGTCCCTAACACATATACACACACGCACAGGCACACACACACACACACACACACACACACACACACACACACACACACACACACACACACACAGTTATAATCCAATGACAAACTGACAAGTTCAGAAATAGAAGATGGAAGTGATTATAAGCCATAACTTGTCTCCTGAGCTCTCTCTTAAATTTAAATTTGTGATGAAGAAGCGTTCACATCTGGATGAATAGAGATGTGAATCGTCTGTTCTTCTTCTTATCTTGTGGGTTTCATAGATGCACACGTTATATTCAGGCTACACATCATTCTTTGATGTCTTGATGCATTTAATGGCTTCATGTGATATTCATGTTGTTTTATGAAAACCTCAGCCTCATGATGACGTGTGTGTGTGTGTGTGTGTGTGTATGTACCTTAGTCCTGGTCTCAGGATCCCGTTGCCGATGATGAAGTGAAGTTTCTCCAGGTTGGATGTTGGCCGGTCCTCCAGCATGCTGTTGCCGTGGAGGCCGTGCTCACCGTCGTTAAGGCGCTTGGTGACCTGAAACGCATCGACTGTGACTGTTCTACTTGTGCAGCATGAACCTAGAGATGAATCCTCCAGAGAGGTAGTCCCTTATATAGTCTCTCTCACCTCCTCAGTGATCTTGGACTTCTTCTTCAGGGTGAGGGACACCAGCTTGTGTCGGACACTGTTCTTCTTGTGGCTGTCGGCGTGAGGCGTCTGAGGGCCGAACGAGACAGGAAACAGATCAGAGATCAGAGACGCTCTCATGACACTAACGAACAGAGGGCCAGTCAACGCTTTCATTTGACAAGAGGACAAGAGGATTACACTAAAATTCACAGGTCTGATGTTCTCCGGTACAACTTTCTTGCAGGTTTATTCAGTTTGGCGAGATGTTTCTCCTGTTTGTGTTCTTATTTTAGGTGAAACTCATGGAAGACCTTTTTAACATCCCAACGCATCAGATGAAGAGAAGAAGTTAGTTTGAGCGAGTGAAGAAGTGAAGAGGGTTGACATGAAGTACAAAGCTACAAAGAAACTTCCTGAAGTGAACGGGTGAATCCTTCATCTGGAGCTTTGTAAGATCCATTCAAAAACGGTCTAAAGAGAATATCTAAACCTGTTTGAGCATTAATCATCAGTTAATCATAAGGTTAAGGTTGATGAATGACCTGCACCATAATGTAAAGTTTTAACTTATTTAAAAGCATATGTACAATTTTAAACACGGACAAGATGAACATATACTGTGGGTGTACTTCACTTATTATGGGATGTAGGAAACATGTCTGATGAGCTAACAGCAGCTCATCACACCTCTCCTCCCCCCTTACCTCTCCTCCCCCTCACCTCTCCTCCCCCTGACCTCTCCTCCCCCTCACCTCTCCTCCCCCTGACCTCTCCTCCCCCTCACCTCTCTTCCCCCTGACCTCTCCTCCCCCTCACCTCTCTTCCCCCTGACCTCTCCTCCCCCTTACCTCTCCTCCCCCTGACCTCTCCTCCCCCTTACCTCTCCTCCCCCTCACCTCTCCTCCCCCTGACCTCTCCTCCCCCTCACCTCTCCTCCCCCTGACCTCTCCTCCCCTTCACCTCTCCTCCCCCTGACCTCTCCTCCCCTTCACCTCTCCTCCCCCTGACCTCTCCCTCCCTGTTACCTCTCCTCCCCCTGACCTCTCCTCCCCCTTACCTCTCCTCCCCCTGACCTCTCCTCCCCCTGACCTCTCCTCCCCTTCACCTCTCCTCCCCCTGACCTCTCCTCCCCCTTACCTCTCCTCCCCCTGACCTCTCCTCCCCCTCACCTCTCCTCCCCCTGACCTCTCCTCCCCCTGACCTCTCCCTCCCTGTTACCTCTCCTCCCCCTGACCTCTCCTCCCCCTCACCTCTCCTCCCCCTGACCTCTCCTCCCCCTTACCTCTCCCTCCCCCTGCAGCGCCTGCAGCTCTCTCTTGTAGGTCTTCTTCCCCAGCGTCTCGTAGATTTTGGTCATGACGGGGATCTTCTCGCTGCCGTCGCTGATGGCCGTGTGGTACTTGGGCTCCGGCAGATCTCCCATGAACCTCAGCACTGTGATCCACACCGCCAGAGCAGCCTGGGCCCGGGACACGGAGGACACATTTTTATTCATTCAAGTTTGCCAGATGAGTTCTTATCTTGAGTTGAGGACATTCTCCTGCTTCTTAAGCAAAGGAAACTATTTAAAAAGCCTTTTGGATCAACTGAAAAAGATGCATCGTCACAAAGCTGAAAACATGATTCATCTTAATGTTGTTTGTTTATTTTTTACAGCTGGGGACATGTTTAAAAAAATGACTTGTCCGCCAGACACAAGCTGTTTCAGACAGACAGTAAATATCTGCACAGCTGTATGAACCGGTTAATCTGCCGTGGGGTCAGGGGTCAAAGGTGACCTACCAGTTGGTCTCCCTCGTCGTCGTGGAACAGCAGAGGCTGTTTGAGAGGCCGTCGGACGTAGGTGTGCGTGGTGGTGCCCTGGAAGTAGGTGGCGGCGTACTTGGCGAACTTGTACTCCGACAGATCCTCCTCTTCGTCGTCCTCAGGCAGAGGAAGAGCCTCGTCCAGATCCTCCTCCTCCAGCTCCCGGTGGGTCCGCTCCAGGTCCTGCAGAGGAGACAGGAGCTTCAGGTGAGACTCTCCAGACTGAAACTTTGGCGTCTGTCTTCTCTTAAGTGATGACCTCTCAGACAATATCACAATAACGTAATTAACCTGTTAATGCAGTAAGTTATTAATTCCATTTCATTCCCCCTAAACTATTTGGGGTAAATTCTCCCACTTTCAAATAACCTAGAATTATTTTTTAAGAATAAATACACTGTCCAAACATTGTTGTTATTAATGTATTATTTGTTATCTATTTAACAAGTTTAAATCTGACTGAAAAGGGACATTTCTAAACTGCACAAGGAAACAAAATGAGTCATCACAATGAATTTTCATCACAAAACATCTGAGGGGTATTTAAATAACTTAAAGAGGTAATTTATTAGAGATATTTATTTTAAAGGACCTGCACTTATCTACAATTATCCATAATTGTAAGATTCCTCTTTCCACTATTTTATACACATGTATGTGTATAATATATAAATATATATGTATGTAATCGTGCTGACAATACAACCTTTTGTCGACTCACCTCAAAGCCGGCGGGGGCCTGTCCCTCCTGGCCCGGGAAAGAGCTCGTCGTCCCCAGGAAGCCGAACATTTTGTCCACCATGTCGGAGTCGTTGACGGGCTCCAAACGGGCCTTCTCCATCTGCTCCACCATCTCCTTCTTCCTCCGGGCCTCCTCCTTCTCCTTCTTCTCCCGCTCGGCGTCCTCTTTGGCCAGATGAGCCAGACGCTCCTAGGAAAACCACAGAGTAATATTAACAATAATATCTGGAAGCATCTGCACTCTATTTCACACGCTGGGCCACTTGGTTTCCTCTGCTGGAGCGATGCACAGCTCAAAACAGGAGGAGGTAAAGCTAAAGTCTTCAAAAAGTTCACAGTCAGTGTGGTCACATGCACCTACTGTAGGTAACCGGATCAATCTGTACCGAAGAAAAAACATCAGTAATACTATTTAGTATTTATTAAAAAGATATGCATAAAGATATGAAAAAGCAGGAAACACAAGCATGTGAGAAATTAAAATACAGAAATGTTGTCCGAACATCTGTTGAACACTGGTGGGTGTGCTATATGTTACTATAAGATATCATAAACTTGAATGATGCATTCTGATCCATTTAAAGAAGAACATTAAAGGATGTTTTTAAAATGTCTTCAATGAGGTCTTTGTTGAACTCACCTGGTGTTTGCGCTCAGCCTCGGCCTTCGCTCGCTTCGCTGACATCTGATTCCTCAGTTTGGTCTCTTCAGCCAGACGCATCTTCTCCGCCTCCAGCCTCCTGCGGTACTGAGGGGGGGGGGGGGGGGGAGTCAGAAAAGAACGACTACATACCAAAACAACAATCTCAGTTAAAAATCTGATTTAAACTGTGATGGATTCAAGTCAACAGCAAAGTGTCAGGGATAGCATTAACTTAAGGGCTTGAACCAAGCAATTAAGTGAAATCTAAATAAAATGAAAGCTAGCATTCAAAGTTCCCATCCTCATCAGCTCATCAGGTGAGCGAGCTAGAGGGTGAATGAGGAGAGGGAGCTGCATTGGCACGAACAAAGCAGTGAATCAGAAGAATAAAAGGGTTTGTTATTTTATGTTTCACAGAGGTTTCGTTTCTAAAGCACAAATAAACACAGTCACACCTCGACACAACCCTGCAGGAAGCAGAGTCTGCCCTCTCTCTGCACACAGCAGAGCAGAGAGAGGAACACTGAAGCTTTCCTATCTTTATTCAAGAGCGTGTCCTTTCAATCTGAGAGCATGACTCATTGATTTCACTAACCCTGTCCCTGCACTCAGATATTCCTTGCTTGCGCTTGGATTTCTGCACAAACTGCATGCTTGACCCAAATCCACTACTGTGCATGTGTGTGTGTGTGTGTGTGTGTGTGTGTGTGTGTGTGTGTGTGTGTCTACCTCTCCCTTCAGCCTCTTGTACAGCCGGCGAGCGATCATGCCCCTGGTGTAGGCCTGGACGGTGATGATGGCCCACAGTCGGTGTCTGAACGCCCGGCGCACCAAGAAGCCCCGGCAGCGGCCCTGGAAGCCCGTGATCCGCTGACGCGCTACGTTGTACGACGCACACAGCTTCCTGGAGCGGACCAGAGCCTGGAGGCGAGAGAAGCCCGCTCGCATCTGAAGGGAGCACAGGAACAACGAAGAAGAAGAAGAAGAAAGATTTGTTTTTCTGATAATAATGAATTACTCGAGCTGAGCTGCATCATAGAACACTATCACGATGAACTGATGTGTGTGGGTCCTCACAGCTCCGTAGTTCTTCCGACACTGGTACCCTCTCCACGTCTTCTGGATCCACACGGCCGACTTCCTCATCTTCAGGAAGTTAGATCTGACGACAGGAAATGAACAATCAGATACCACTTCTGACAAAATATTTTATCACCCAAAAAAACAAAAGCTGCATTCATCAAAGTGTGATCGGGGGTTTTAGAGAGTGACACGCAAGCCTGGCTCAAACTACAGTTTCATCCAAAAAGTTCACCAGACTGGATCCAGGTTTTTTAAGGCCTACCTGTCCTTGAAACCTCGAACCACCTTCTGGATGAGGATGACCTTGTCTGTGATGGCCTTGTCCCTCTCGATCTCCAGCAGCATGTCGTGGTGATCCTACACAACCGGAGAGAGAACTCTTATAAAATCACATTGTATCCACAGAAAATCAACGTTTTTAACCCTGTGTGCAGAAACCAGAGGTTCAAACTGTGGATATTTAAGAGACAATAAGCGTAGACAACAAACAACACAGCAAAGATTATCACTGAGCATCCACAGCTATTCTCAACAATACTGCGCTTCTGTTTCACAATTCAATCAGACAAATGCCTAATTATATAACTAGATAGTTAACGTCATTCCACTGAGAAATAACTGGAGGTCACCAGAGTCTTAAGTCTTCAGCCTCTAGAAACCATAAACGTCTGTTCACAACATCATAGTCATCCATCCAATAGTTGCTGAGATATTTCAGTCTAGTATTGCCCCCCCCCCCAGAGTTACTCCACTATCAATAGCTAAATATATCCGTCTTCCCAAATTGTTGACAGTGATTTGTTTGTCATTCTGAAGTCAGGACACAGTAAACGCTGTAGTCAGCACTTTTCCCCCAACATGCTTTGATCTGACAGCTTTCCACACCTAACAGACCATAAACTTCTTCTGTCTCCTCCTCCTGTGATCTGTCCATCCGTCCTGCAGGAGGAAGTGTGGGTACTGCCCTGCCTTAAACCCCCCTGCACTTTCTACTTCCTGTTCTGCTTCCTGTCCAGCTGAGCGGTAAGGCTGATAGAGATTAGCCTTAAACCCGGAGGAGCCGAGACATGTGTGTGAAAATAGACCTGAATGATCAACTTCAAACACAACGCAGAAAAGTGTCCTCCAGTCTCCTCTAACTGGAGCCGTAGAAGACAAATCACCTGCTGCATTTTAATACTGGATCTCAGAAAACATGGTTTCAGCTTTTAAGATTTGGACTATTTCGCTAACCGCTGAGGAACAATGTAAATACCAATAGTACTATATAATAGAACAATAGCAGGTAGTTCCTGTTTTACCAGTTTTTAAATGTGAATCTATTGTTATCTACATAACATTCAGTCTTTAAAACAACGCTGACTCTTTACAGTCTAGTCTAGTCTTGACAGACCTTTCTAATGTGAAACTGAAGTCATGCTCTCTCCAAAGCCACCCGACTCCTTTGACAAAAACAGTAACTTCACATTACAGAACAGGAGTTGTTGGTGTTCCGCAATCTCGCCTGGTTAGTTTGTGCTGTTGTGTGACTTTGATGAACACTGCTCCGTACACCTAAAGCTGTGTAATGGTGTGTAAACGTGTAAACGTCATCGCTCGATCAGAATCACACTCTGTGAAAACAAACTGCTGAGCCTAAATCATCATCAGCTGATGTTTACATTTGACCTCTGGGGAAAGAAGTGTCACCGTGGCAACTGGCTAACGGATGTGTGTGTACCAGTGACCTCTGGACAACATCTGTCCAAAACACACACACACACACACACACACACACACACACAGCAGGAAACAGAAACACACACAATGTGTAATGAGTATATTGTATGTATAACGCTTAGAGAAACAACTTAATCAGCTAGAACACTGCCCTCAGAAGAGCAGCTTGTGATGCACCTACCGGCCTGGGGCCTGTTAAGAGCAGGCAGCATAAAACTGCTGGTCCTTGAGCATACAGCCATAACTGCTCACCCAAAATATGATGCAGTTTACATTGCAACAGAGTGCGAGATCAGCCACGGACAGACGCAGAGGTGCACGCTCACTCACAGTCACGGAAGCACGGACACACAACCGAACGCATAACCTCTACCCAGGCCTGGCTGAGGTGATGATGTGAAGCGCTCAGCAGACGCTTCACGAGCTACACCTGCTGATTCATGCTAAGAGACAATCATGTGGCAGCAACTCAATGCATAGAAGCACCCAAAGGTTCACCTCTGGTTGGCAAAGACCAAGATACCGTGGCTTTACGGCTGGAACACGCTAACCAGAAGTGGACGGTAGACGATGGAAAAATATTACCTGGTACCTAAACGCCACAACTGCTGCCCCATGCAGGTGTTAGGGTCAGAGTCTGCTGCTGGTATGTTGGTGTCGGCGTCATGAATCCGTAAAGATTTACTCAAACCACACCGATACAGCGGAGTGATTTGGATTTTCATGTACTCTATTTCCCTCCAGGCTGCACTTCATCTTATCGTTCATCAGTCGTACCTTGAGGAAGATCTTGGTCTTTCCCATCTTCCAGTCGTCGTCTCTGCCGAGCACCGCCTCAGCGATCCTCTGGCAGGTTCCCCTCAGGTCCTCCTGGTGGACGAGACACACGACAACAGATTGACATGTTGGAACTGTGAGCGTGCTCCCTGAGGCTCAAAGTTAGCATGCTAACATGCTAGCTTTGAGCTGACTGCTCAAAGTTAGCATGCTAACATGCTCACAATGATAAGGTTGAAGAATAAGTACTGTGCTGTTAGTAGTTTTATTGCTGAGACTTATTTTTCTATTTAAACTTTACATTTGTGAGCAGTTTTTTAAAGATGTGTGTCTTCAGTCAGAACCAATGAGCTTGGAGCTGAGAGACACAGGAAGTCAGACAGTATTGAGAGAAGGACTAGAAGGTTTGGTCTTTTCATGGGATTTGTTGACAACAAGTAAAATATAATTCTATTCCTTCAACATGCAGATGTTTAGCAGATACCATGTTCAACATGTTAACTACAAATGTACAAAGTACAGCTGAGGCTGATGGGATTTGCAGGAATTTGTTCTTAAACCATTTTTTCAACATTATTTATCCAGAAAGGAAGATTAACATCTAAAAAAGGGCTTTTCTCCATTTAACGTATTTATTAATTCAATACTTTGGGTTTTGCAACTTCCCAAAAATGTATGTGTGACTGTGTCCTAATAGTCAAATATTATTAATTAAATGTACACACCCTCAAACACACACACACAAATCCTCAAACACATACACACACACACACACACACACACACACACACACACACACACACACATCCTCAAACACATACACACACACACACACACACACACACACACACACACACACACACACATCCTCAAACACATACACACACACACACACACAGAACCTCCAAAGCAGCAAAGTGAGGCAGGAAACATGTCTGAGTCCAAAGAAAACAGACTGCTGTTGGGATTGTGGGAAAAAAACTGCATGGTGACCAAACACAGTGTCACACAAGTGGTGTCATCTGATCTGATCTGTTCCAGGCGTCAGACAACTCTGTATCATAATAACACACACACACACACACACACACACACACACACACACACACACACACACACACAGACACACACACAGCTGTAGTCACACTCTACCTGTTTGTACGCCGGTTTGACTCCCGGCATGAGCACCCGGTAGCGGTCGACGAACTCCACGAAGGTGTAGCGGATGGGGTATCCTGCGCGGCGGATGCGGATGGTCTCCATCATGCCCGAGTACCTCAGCTGACGCACACACAGCTCCCTGTCAAACAACTACAGACACAAACACTGTGACAGGAAGGGTGAGTTCACTGAGCTCACATCAACATCAGGTGACACCTCAGGTGTTCAGAAAGAAGACAGCCTGATGGAGGTCAAAGGTCTTTGTTAGAGCTGAAGAACTACAGATGAAAGGGCACCTATTTAACGATTCATTTAAAGAATTACAAAAAATCTATTTCTTTGTATTTTTATTTCAAAATCATCTTTGCTTCCTGTTAAACAAAATATGAAGAGTGCTTACGTAAGCAATAATATCACGACGTCCATCCGTCAATCTGCAACTTGCAGTAACACGGGAGGTGTTTTTAGTGGTCCTCTCACATGTGAGGGCTTTGATCTAAATCCTTGTTGCTGTACATTGCTCTCTCCATTACTGGAACTATAAAAGGATCATTTGTGTATTACTTTCTCATCCAGTGTTACGTTGAGTTCTTGAATAGTTAGTGTTCATTCCACGCCTCCACTTTTTAGCGGAAATGCATACGGCGGGATGCGTGGATGTTTTGTGTTGTCTCTTGTGTATCTGTGGTTCAGCTTTATGTATCTGAAAAGGCCCATCAGGGACGGGCACTGAAAGTGAGCTCAGCCTATAAATGCTGTGGTGTGTGTCTTTGGTTTATGCTCCATATTTCATACACATTAAATAAATGATGCACTATTGTTCTTATGCTGAATGAGGTGTGACAGTTTGTCAACGAAGGTTTTCTAGATTCTCCGTTGACTGTGGAGGCGTGACCAACAGAGTGAGTCATTGATATACAGGCGATCAGTTTCCTTTAGAAATGCTGTAATTCTCAACCACTTTATTCTTAATTCACTACTATGTTTTATTTTCATTCATCTCGGCACTAATTGACTCTTGACTTGTTTTGATGAACATGATCAGCTGTTTGAATATTCAGTCATGAACAATGCTCACAGAGGTTATTGGTGAGAAAACACTGTTGACTTCATTTATCAAAGTAAAAAGTCTGAAAGGTTTATAATTAGAAATATATATTGAAAACTGAATAATGTTTATTCCAATGGTCAAAATAAAAGCATGTTCAACTTTGTATGGATTCATTTCATTCTGAAACCTCATATTATTGATATGAAAACTTACAAACACTGATGACCTCCTCAGTCACAAAAGAACTTATAAATGAAGTGTTAGTGCGTGAAACAGATCAACCATCTATCCACAGGTTAGGACCAAATAACAGGAAGAAGAACAACGTGAGGAGGAAATCATTTCAACACTTACAAAATGTAAATCTTAAATACTGTAAATATTAATTTGCTTCAATTTACGACTGTTTGCCTTTGCAATATGAATTGAGATATTATTAGACTTAATGTGTTTACATTATTTTGTCTACCCCACAATTCATTTTTAACACAGTTAGTGAACTGGCTGAGAAATGTGTTTCTTTCCAGCTGCTGCAGAGCCAGTCGACCGAGAGCTTCTATTTCTATAGCACTGCTTGTCAACTATAATCCGTTCAGTAAACCAGTAAACAGTAAACCTGTTCTATATTCTATGGTGTTCTACTTCCACACAGAGTAAACCTGTTCTATGGTGTTCTACTTCTACACAGAGTAAACCTGTTCTATGGTGTTCTACTTTCACACAGAGTAAACCTGTTCTATGGTGTTCTACTTTCACACAGAGTAAACCTGTTCTATGGTGTTCTACTTCCACACAGAGTAAACCTGTTCTATGGTGTTCTACTTCCACACAGAGTAAACCTGTTCTATGGTGTTCTACTTCTACACAGAGTAAACCTGTTCTATGGTGTTCTACTTTCACACAGAGTAAACCTGTTCTATGGTGTTCTACTTCCACACAGAGTAAACCTGTTCTATATTCTATGGTGTTCTACTTCTACACAGAGTAAACCTGTTCTATGGTGTTCTACTTCTACACAGAGTAAACCTGTTCTATGGTGTTCTACTTCCACACAGAGTAAACCTGTTCTATATTCTATGGTGTTCTACTTCTACACAGAGTAAACCTGTTCTATGGTGTTCTACTTCCACACAGAGTAAACCTGTTCTATATTCTATGGTGTTCTACTTCTACACAGAGTAAACCTGTTCTATATTCTATGGTGTTCTACTTTCACACAGAGTAAACCTGTTCTGTGGTGTTCTACTTCCACACAGAGTAAACCTGTTCTATATTCTATGGTGTTCTACTTCTACACAGAGTAAACCTGTTCTATATTCTATGGTGTTCTACTTTCACACAGAGTAAACCTGTTCTATGGTGTTCTACTTCCACACAGAGTAAACCTGTTCTATGGTGTTCTACTTCCACACAGAGTAAACCTGTTCTATATTCTATGGTGTTCTACTTCTACACAGAGTAAACCTGTTCTATGGTGTTCTACTTCCACACAGAGTAAACCTGTTCTGTGGTGTTCTACTTCCACACAGAGTAAACCTGTTCTGTGGTGTTCTACTTCCACACAGAGTAAACCTGTTCTATATTCTATGGTGTTCTACTTCTACACAGAGTAAACCTGTTCTATATTCTATGGTGTTCTACTTCCACACAGAGTAAACCTGTTCTATATTCTATGGTGTTCTACTTCCACACAGAGTAAACCTGTTCTATGGTGTTCTACTTCTACACAGAGTGCGCACACTCACCATGGGCTTCTTGTACTCGTTGGGTTTGATGCAGCGAACGAAGAAAGGCTGACAAACGCTCAGAGTCCTCATCAGCAGCTCCAGAGATCTCTTAAACTGACTGCTCAGAGTGGGCGAACGCTTCCTGGTCTCTGCCCCCTAAACACACACACACACACACACACACACACACACACACACACACACACACACACACACAGTGAGGCAGCACAGAGAGTGCCATGGTCAGAAACAATGAGGACTCCTCTCTCTCTTCCTGAGCTCTGACACTCACCGTTTTCCTCTTTCCGTCTCTAAATATGAAGGTCTGTGTGAGGCTGACGGTGCAGGTTCAGAGTTAAATTAAAAGTGAAGCCAGAACAACTTTGTCAATTACAAGTCGGTTAGTCAGTCGTGAGAAGATTCTATGTTTTCTATTCTATTTATTTTAAAGTAGAAATTAGAAACATGTGCTGGTTCAAATGTTATCAAATAAAACAAGCAGTTTATGGACAAACGATTGATTAATCCATACAATAATGAACAGATTAATCAAAAATGGAAATAATTGTTAGTTGCAGCCAGAGATGGAAGAAGTATTCAGATATTTTACTTCAGTAAAAGTACTACTACCATAATGTGATAATACTCACTATATTCAAAACCATACTTGTGTAAAAGTATGTTTCAGCAGAATGTAGTTAGAGTTTTAGAAGTATTGACCGTGAAGTGAAATGTTGTATGGTGTGGTGTCTGTATGTTTTGACTGTTGTTGTGCTCATAATGATATGAGTGCGTTTAGAAACATGGTGTTCACTGCCCTCTAGTGGTCACAGTGGGAAACTACATGACAACATGTCATGTAGACACAACAAAGTTACACTGCAGTCAAAATAAATCAAAGTGGACCAACTGTTGCAATGAGAAATCACCAGAAACTAATAAAAGTAATATTAATATTTATCTGAGTATTGTTTAGTTCAGCATTTGATAACAATGTATAAGTTACCTTTATAGTATAAGTTACCTTTATAATATAAGTTACCTTTATAGTATAAGTTACCTTTATAGTATAAGTTACCTTTATAATATAAGTTACCTTTATAGTATAAGTTACCTTTATAGTGGTCGAAAAGGATCAAAACATTTTAAAACTCAAAACTCAAATGAGGCAAATCAATTAAATATAATGGAATAAAATAACCATAACAATAAAGTAATTTGACATAATATTAATAATAATAAGAAGAAGAAAGGCATTTTGTAGATAAAATAGTTGATTAATAAAAAGTATTTTTGAGGAGCAGGCCTCAGATCCTCAGATCCTCAGATCCTCAGGCCTTATTATAAAGATCAGGAGCGTTTGATTGCCTCTCGATGGCTCAATGACAGAACAACAGAGTAATCTACTTCACTGACTGTAACTCAGTGTTTCCTCCTGTTGTGTTCATCAAGAGGGAGGGACCATTGTGTGGGACAGTTTCTTAAAAGACTTAACGGCAAAAAATATGAATCGAAGCTGAAGTTTCTTTGGATAAAACAAGTATCACATCTATCTTACTTCAATATATCTTTACAACATTCCGGAGATGTTGGAGGTGTTGGGATCACACGAGTCAGAAACAATCCCAAGCTGTTACCCAGTGATGTGTGGTGAGGTTGGTGTCTGCTGAGCTCTGACTCTACATGAGTCAGATTTACAAACATATGAACCCAATAGAGACGCTTACATCACCATTACACTGACAGCTTGACCATTGACTACTGGTTGTTTTTCATATTCCATATCAGCATTCTTTACACACACATAGGTAAGGTACATATCTGATTCCACCGGGAGCGTGTGCGCCACGATCTGCCCCACCGATCTGCCCCCCCCCCCCACCGGAAGTGTTTCAGAATTGTGAGATTCTGCAATAATGTGTGTAACAACCCCGGATGTATACAGAGAACAACAAACACATAAAAGGTTACTTTACCTGTCCGATGTTGAACTGCTGTTGATTTGTTTTTTGAGACATTTTTAAGCTTAGATATAGAATCTTACATTTTTGCGGTCAAAGCAAAATATAAGAAGAAGAAGAGAAGTGAAGAAGAGGCTCTGCCTCCCCTGACCGCACGTCCCTGCAGCTACCACTAATGTTCTACAAACAGTATGCAGAATGAATATAGAGGAAACACTGATTACTGAAGTCTGATCTGATGTTCAACACAATAAAGAGACGTGTAAATAAAGAACATGATGAATGAAGCTAGCATCTGTTCAGCTCAACTCTTGAAGCTGATCTATACATTCTGATAAATGATTCGTATTCCCAGTGAAGACAAAATGTCTCCCTCTGGTAGTGATTAATGCAACTTCACCAAAAGATCATATCAACAATATGTTTGAATATATCTTAGTGAAGCGTAGATCAAACAACACGACCAGAAGAGCACTTTCACTGTCAGCGCTCGAGATGACATCACGTCTACAGGCTCAGCAGTCTGCTGCTCATCTCAGTGCATGGAGCTTTGCCTCCTTCCCGCCTAGACATTTGTAGAGTTGTGTGTTAAAGAGGGGCACCTCCCCACAGATGACCCCCCCCCCACAAGTCACATCACGAAGACTGTTAGAAGTCTGCTACAAATTCAGTGACTATGTAAACGTTAAAAATGTTTGTAAAAGTTCAGCTTAACACAACATCTTGTCCTCTGCTTCCCTCTCTCCCCCTCATAGTGTGTGTGTGTGTGTGTGTGTGTGTGTGTGTGTGTGTGTGTGTGTGTGTGCAGCCGTTACCATAGCGACATCAGCCTGGAAGATCTGTTTGATGAACTTGTTCTTGGAGGAGTGAACCAGCTGGATGATGTCACCGTATAAAGTGTCTCTGTTCTTCTCCAGGAAGCCTGCAGGACACAAACACACACACACACACACACACACACACACACACACACACACACACTCACACACACACACACACACACACACACTGTGTCAGAGCGTGCACATAATAAACAAGCACAGACGCATGTAATCATCAATAACATGTGTTTTGCATCATCAGCTATCTCAGCAAATATGAAACAAAAACACGTGTGCAAAAATACATAATAATACATAAATAAGAGAGATGGAACAGAAGGAAACACATCATTAAACATCATATATGTTCCCACAGTAACAGGAACACTTCATCATCTCCTCTGGTGTGTGGAGGGACTCTGACCTCTTGTTTCATAGTAAACCACTCCAGCAAAGTGCTGGATGCCAAACTGGGTCTCGTGGTTGTTCTTTGGAGGGATGTAGTATGTATTGAGCTTGTGCTGGTGGTTCAGCTTGTTCAGCATGGTGGTGTCCGTGCCCTGCAGAACACACACACACAGAAACAAAAAGACACATCTTCATATTCAAAGCCCCTGATGAAGGATTTTGGTGCTAATACCTTTGTACTTTGTATTTACTTAAAGGGCCAGTGTGTGGCATTTCAGGGGATCTATTGGCAGATTGAAATATAATATTCAAAACTACGTTTTCTGAAGCGTGTCACCTGAAACTATGAGTCCTTCATATCTACATAGGGAGCAGGTCTACTTCACAGAGTCCTCCGCCATGTTTCTACAATAGCCCAGAAGGGACAAACCGAACGCTGGCTCTAGAGAGATGCCCTTTGTGTTTTTGAGTGACCTCAAGACCACCGTAGTTCTCACACACGCTCGTGATCTGCTGTAACATCAGCCGCAGCTCGACCAGCTGCTGTCTGACCTCCCTTGCTCCTAAAGTAGTGTTATTACGGCGAGGACGATACCGCGGATTTACACTCAGCAGCTCACGTTTCTGCAGTCTCCATAAAGGAAGGAGAGAGCGGCGGGGAACTCGGCCGGTCGCTCATCTGCGTCCCGCCGTCCAACCACCGAGCACGCGTACCTTGGGGAAGCGGCTCTCCTCGTCGATGAGCGAGATGATGTTCATGGGTTTGATGGCGATCATGTCCAGGGCGTCCTGGTTGTCGGTGAACTCGATGTGCTGCCAGTTGATGTTCTCCAGGTTGTACTCCTCCTGCTCCAGCTTGAAGACGTGCCGGACGAAGAACTGCTGCAGGTTCTCGTTGGCGAAATTGATGCACAGCTGCTCAAAGCTGCGGGATGAGAGAACATGACTTCACACTCGATGGCTCTTCAAGTCAGGAATAAAGAGGAAGTTGAACTTGACAATTTATTCATGCGATCATTCATTTCATAATCATTTACCTAATGTTGAAGACTTCATAGAAATTAATAGTGAACTAGACAAATACCAAAGAGTCAAACACTGATCAACAAACAAGAGAGAGGAAAACTAACCGGACCAAGATGATACGAGAAACAAATGAGAAGAGAATGAAAGGAAAGCCTTCTGATGCTCATTAGATCAGCTGGTCATGTTACTGTAACAGTCATCAGGTCTGCATGCTGTCCGGTCTGCATGCTGGTCTTTGGGGGCGTGCTGTACCTGTTCACAGTGAAGTTCTCAAAGCCGAAGATGTCCAGCAGTCCGATGGAGCGTCTGAGAGCTTTGGGCTGTGAGGACATCGGCTTGTAAATGGCCGCGTTGATCTTCTCCACGATCCACACAAACAAGCGGCCGTAAATTCCCTGCGCGCGCACACACACGCACGCACGCACGCACGCACACACACACACACACACACACACACACACACACACACACACACACACACACACACACACACACACACACACACACACACACACACACACGTCAAGTCACCGTGATACTTTAAAGACCTGCAGAGGTTTGAACCTCAAGTAGCACTATGAAGTATTTGGGGTATTTTTTTGGTCTTAAAATGCACATCCCTACAGTGATCTACAGGTGGTGATGATGAGCTCAGAAAGGCAGGAAGAAGAAGTCTAGCTTGTAAACATGGGTATCAAAAATAGCAGGACTTAAAATACTTAAGCTATTTGCTTTCAAAAATGTTTTATGCTGAAGGAAATAGATTCAACGCGGTAGAAAAGTCCACAGTGCACCTGTAACCTCCTGTAACCTCCTGTAGCCTACTGTAACGTCCTGTAGCCTCCTGTAACCTCCTGTAACCTCCTGTAACCTCCTGTAGCCTCCTGTAACCTACTGTAACCTCCTGTAACCTCCTGTAGCCTCCTGTAGCCTACTGTAACCTCCTGTAGCCTCCTGTAACCTCCTGTAACCTCCTGTAGCCTCCTGTAACCTCCTGTAGCCTCCTGTAACCTCCTGTAACCTCCTGTAACCTCCTGTAGCCTACTGTAACCTCCTGTAGCCTCCTGTAACCTCCTGTAGCCTCCTGTATCCTCCTGTATCCTCCTGTAACCTCCTGTAGCCTCCTGTAGCCTACTGTAGCCTCCTGTAACCTACTGTAACCTCCTGTAGCCTACTGTAACCTCCTGTAGCCTCCTGTAACCTCCTGTAACCTCCTGTAGCCTCCTGTATCCTCCTGTAGCCTCCTGTAACCTCCTGTAACCTCCTGTAGCCTCCTGTATCCTCCTGTAGCCTCCTGTAACCTCCTGTAACCTCCTGTAGCCTCCTGTAACCTCCTGTAACCTCCTGTAACCTCCTGTAACCTCCTGTAACCTCCTGTAGCCTCCTGTAACCTACTGTAACCTCCTGTAACCTCCTGTAGCCTCCTGTAGCCTACTGTAACCTCCTGTAGCCTCCTGTAACCTCCTGTAACCTCCTGTAACCTCCTGTAGCCTCCTGTAACCTCCTGTAGCCTCCTGTAACCTCCTGTAACCTCCTGTAACCTCCTGTAGCCTACTGTAACCTCCTGTAGCCTCCTGTAACCTCCTGTATCCTCCTGTAACCTCCTGTAGCCTCCTGTAGCCTACTGTAGCCTCCTGTAACCTACTGTAACCTCCTGTAGCCTACTGTAACCTCCTGTAGCCTCCTGTAACCTCCTGTAACCTCCTGTAGCCTCCTGTAACCTCCTGTAGCCTCCTGTAGCCTCCTGTAACCTCCTGTAACCTCCTGTAGCCTACTGTAACCTCCTGTAGCCTCCTGTAACCTCCTGTAGCCTCCTGTATCCTCCTGTATCCTCCTGTAACCTCCTGTAGCCTCCTGTAGCCTACTGTAGCCTCCTGTAACCTACTGTAACCTCCTTTAGCCTACTGTAACCTCCTGTAGCCTCCTGTAACCTCCTGTAACCTCCTGTAGCCTACTGTAACCTCCTGTAGCCTCCTGTAACCTCCTGTAGCCTCCTGTATCCTCCTGTAGCCTCCTGTAACCTCCTGTAGCCTCCTGTAGCCTCCTGTATCCTCCTGTAACCTCCTGTAGCCTCCTGTAGCCTCCTGTATCCTCCTGTAACCTCCTGTAGCCTCCTGTAGCCTACTGTAACCTCCTGTAGCCTCCTGTATCCTTCTGTAACCTCCTGTAGCCTCCTGTAACCTCCTGTAACCTCCTGTAGCCTCCTGTAACCTCCTGTAGCCTCCTGTAGCCTCCTGTAACCTCTTGTAGCCTCCGGTAACCTCCTGTAGCCTCCTGTAGCCTCCGGTAACCTCCTGTAGCCTCCTGTAGCCTCCTGTAGCCTCCGGTAACCTCCTGTAGCCTACTGTAACCTCCTGTAAACTGTGACGGATCTTATATTCACCTTAACGAAGGCGTCCCGTACGTCCAGAGCTTGTTCCATGCTGAGAGGGGTGGAGACGGTCTCTCCTCTGGTGATCAGAGTTCGGCTGGTCAGACAGTTCATCAGGTCCTTACCATCCACCTGAACACACACACACACACACACACACACACACACACACACACTGTTTCATCTGCTTCTGTATGACAGTATTATGTGTTTATGATGCACATTCATCAACATTTCAGCTTCCACCTCAATGTAAATGTAACAGAATTAGCTTGAGAGCTAATTTTCATTTTTAGGTTTGCAGGTTATTACAATTTAGTGACCTAATATTATCACTTCAACATTACAACCCTAGTACAACACTGTACTGTACAGCACAATACAACACATTACCATACATACAATACAACAGTAGTACAACACTGTACAGCACAATACAACACATTATCATACATACAATCCAAGGATATGTGTGTGTGTGTGTGTGTGTGTGTGTGTGTGTGTGTCTGTCACCTCCAGCAGCGTAGCAGCAGTGGTGAGGTGAGGGCTCCGGACGACCTCGCAGGCATCCAGGTTGTCGTAGGTTCGAGCTGCAGGGTCAAAGGTCAACAGCTTGAAGACTACGAAGCTTGTCAGGCGGCTCACTCAATGTTATTCTGCCATACCATAATAATGCTACAATAACAAACACTGGAACGGCTTTGTAAACCTCTGTGTTGCAGCACTACCAACATATCTTTTATTTCCTAATTGACATCTGATACTTTCTGATTGTTTTTAGATCTTTACTACAAAGAGAACTTATTCTACCTACTGACTGTGTCCTCTTAGGACAATATTACCTGGAGATTAAAACATAGATAAATCGTTTTTCTGAACCTTATAAAGCTGGTCCTGAATAGTGTCTACTGGTATTCAACAAAAGAAACTGGACGACTGAACAGGGAGACAGACCAGAGCAGCAACAGACTCACACTGTGTTGTAAACTTCACAGAGAATCCTTTTGACTTCACCTTCATATCTGAGGTTCCCCATGTGTAGTATAGCAGCCAGCAGTTTAGAAATCTCCCAGTTCTCTTTGTCTGTGAACATCAGCACCTGCAGAACAGAACACAGGCGATCATGTTCAAGCTTTTTAAGAGTATTACTTGACTTCAAGTGGCTACTAAAACGCTAAAGTTACACCTGGAGCTAACGTCTCTTTGCTGTACTGTGATCAGTGTGTGGTTTTAATACATACCTTCATTGCAGAGCGGATGTTGGAGTACTCTTTCAAGTCGTCTCGGCCATCACAAACTGTACATTTACCCTGCAGAGAACGAGGGACTCAGATATTAAATATCATCCAACTGTATTGAGTATTTTGTCCTTTTATATTTCAGTTATAGCTGTTCTGTTTCCTTCTGTTTGACTGTAAAGGACTAAACATAACACGCTTTACATCCCTGAGCCCTTCTCTGTTATCACGCTCGTATAGAGCTGGAAGAAGAGTCTCAACTTCTCATCACATCATTGGTTTTTAAGGAGGACGTTTCCCCTCAAAGCTCTTATAAAGGAACAAAATTAAAAATTTGTTTTTTCCAAACAGTGATTCCCATCTTGCCCCCCCCCCACACTTGTTTAGATTCCTGTTCCAATGTTCAGGGATATTCCCCAACTTTTCAATGTTTTCCTCACTTTCATTGTTAAAGCCACAAATGTCTGCATGTACAGCGGTCTCTCAAAAAACTCACAGTACAAAATACTTACAGTTTACAGCTTTTGGTCAAAGACGAAGGTTCTCTGTTAAGATTATTCTTAAAGATGTCACTCATAACCTTATTGGTGTTTTCACAATTTTCTGGTATTCCAAAAACAGTTCTGTCTAAGTTCTGCTCTCAGTGGAAGTATCTCTGTTTTGTCAGTGTTGAGGGTGAAGCTGTTTGTTGTTGAAGTGAACGTTCACTGCGAAACGTCAAAGTCTCAACTGCTGCAGCAGCTAACCGGTTGCTAACGACGTGACCGACAGAGCTCACAAGACGGAGGGGACGCGGTGCTCACCATGGTCAGGTAGGTGTAGTCGGTGGCCTTGCTCAGACCCAGCTTCCTCTTCTCCTCTGCAGTCATGCCCTTCAGCATGCAGTAGAAGACGTGGTAGTTCCTCTCATCGAGGGCCTGCAGAGAGAGAACATTACATCCACATTACAGCAGCACAGACACGCTGAGAGGGGAAAACACAGACACATCACTACTTGAATGAAGTCAAAATAAAATAAGACAATGACAAAATATGAGATGAAATATACAATAGAGACAGTACAATACTGTCATTATTTTTTGAAAAAAAACCTGGCATCAGAGGTATGAGTATGATTATATACATATATAATAATACATTAAAGTATAAAACACTATAACGTGATATGTAAAGAAAGAAATGGAAGAAATGAGAGAGCATAAAAGACAGTAACATGAAATACAACAATCAAAATATAGTAAATAATACAACTTGTGTGTATTTGTATCTAGATATTGCTGATTAGAAAAACAATTCTTTGTTTGATACTTTATAACCTGCAGAAAGATTAATGAAAAATCCTCAAAATCCGGTGTGTTTCAAAGTGTGCAAAGGTTAGCACACTCACCTTAGCATCTTAACTTTAGCATGCTAATGTTAGCATGTGAGGCATCCTCTCATTTAATGAACCACAAGGGGACATTTAAGCAGAAAATTGGGCTGGAAGAAGTGAATCCTGAGGAGTTTAAGGTGTGAGCAGGTGAGCAGGTGAACAGGTGGACAGGTGAGCAGGTGGACAGGTGGACAGGTGAGCAGGTGAACAGGTGAACAGGTGAGCAGGCGGACAGGTGGACAGGTGAGCAGGTGGAGAGGTGGACAGATGAGCAGGTGAGCAGGTGGACAGGTGGACAGGTGAGCAGGTGGACAGGTGAGCAGGTGGACAGGTGGACAGGTGAGCAGGTGGACAGGTGAGCAGGTGGACAGGTGGATAGGTGTGATCATTGTGTGCCGTACCTGTCGACAGACTCTGGACTTCTCCAGCAGGTATTGCTCTATCTTGGCTCCCTCTATGGCTCCTCTCTTGTTGAAATGGATGTCGATGTATTTCCCAAAACGAGACGAGTTGTCGTTGCGGATGGTTTTCGCGTTGCCAAAGGCTGGAAGACAAACCAGTGAAGATGATGTCATATGGACGCGAGGATAACAGCTGCAGGTGTGTACTTCTGTGTGTATTTGTGTGTTTTCATGGGGTTTCATATGAAGGGACATACATTTTAATACCATATCGATCTTTGATTTTGGCCGTTTTGCAACCAGTGACCGGTAGTGACCATATTATCTAGACTGTGGAGGAGTGACGTAGAGATGCACGGCTCTGGTAGCGACCTGTCAATCACAGTAAGCCCCGCCCTAAATCATCCCCTGCTTTATGGTCTGTTTGACTTCTATACAACAAGAGGAGTCGCCCCCTGGTGGACACTAGAGATAATGCAGCTTTAAGACTCTTCTGCATCGGCTTCACTCTTCAGAACCGGAGGTTGCCGCCTGGTGTTAATGTGTACGCTCGTGAGCTTTCATAAGGTTCCATGACGGAGAACCTAAAGAGTTTCAGAGGAGACTGAGACATAGATGCATGAGGCTTGGTGTGATGTTGTTTTTCTTTTAGCTGAGGCATTCACACTGTTCTGGATCAGAGTATAAATGAGGTCTGCATCCGTCTCTAGTCCCCATGGGGAGCGGCATCGACAGGTGACATATTTCTATCACCTGCTCGGACATAAAGCTGTAAATATAACTGGTATGCACACGTCACTAGGTGACCTCAACATTGTATCATCTAGTCTCAAAGTTCAACCTACGTGGACCTAAGTGTGTGTGTGTGTGTGTGTGTGTGTGTGTTCTACCTTCTAGTATAGGGTTGGCCTCCAGGACCTGCTGTTCTATCCAGGAGTGTTGACCGCTGATGGCTGCCAGGAACTGCAGGATGAGTTTGGTGCTTTCTGTCTTCCCCGCCCCAGACTCACCACTAACAAGTCACACACACACACACACACACACACACACACACACACACACACACACACACACACACATCCTTGGTACCTGCACTTTTCTCAATGCCTTCATTTTAACAAACAGATTTTTCCTGTTTTCTACAACGTACTAAACTAACTTTTTATTTGCACCAGTCAAATCTGTTTCAGAACTTTGCCTCATAAATCAGGAAATATTAGAAATATTAGAGATGGGAAAAGAAATGTCTTCTTAACCAATACGTAGTCAATCCTCTGGTACTTGGCTATTTCTGACCGACAGACATCGGGCTGAAACTCAGATCCCTCATTGGAGATTTGCCGTTGATCCACTCCTCCTACCTGATGATGCAGCACTGGTCGCGGTTGTTCCTCTGCATGTTGAAGTAACAGTTGTCAGCGATGGCGAAGATGTGGGGCGGCATTTCGCCAATCTTCTTGTTGGTGTAGAGGCGGATCTGGTCGGCCGTGTAGATGGGCAGCAGCTGGTACGGGTTGACGGCCACCAGGATGGAGCCGGTGTACGTCTGCACAGAGAGGAAGAGGATGAGCTGATTGAAGGCCGACGGTCTGTAAGACGTGCTGGACGGCAGCGTTGTAGAAGATCCACATCCTTAAACCTACAAAGGCCGTAAAAAAAGATGCTTTCCAACAACTATTTAGCCAGATGTTAGCATAAACCTTACATACATATTATCACTGATGCATTAATGTGTGAGCTGCATTTTTGTTGTATTTGGCAGAGGTGGATATTAAGTACTTTAATAGAGTGTTGCACAATTTAATCTGTGAAAACCGTCTAACTTTATAGATAATGTTGATAATTGAGTCCTTACAACCTTATTGTGCAGCGTAATGTTCTAAACCGGCTGCAAATATTTCTAATACACTTGAACTACGTATGAGAAAATAAAACTCAGTTCCTGATATAATATATCTAGATATATTATATCTAGATATAATATATTTAGATATTCGTTTCACTGGAGATTGAAGATAATCTTGTGTTTTGTTTGACAAATGTTAAGCAAAATATGCCAAGTAACTACGGTCAGATAAATATGGTGGAGTAAAGTGTACTACATGATTTACCTCTTAAATGCAGTGGAGTAGAAGTATAAAGTGGAGATACTCAAGTAAAGTACAAACACCTTAAGTTAGGGTTAGGGTTGAATAATGTTGATCCTGCAGCTGATGAACAGGTCAGTTTGATTATCATAGATCAGTGTTGATCAAACTCATTTTGAATAAAACAGAATGGCAGTAACACACTCTATGTCGATATACGTCAATGAGACACATGCACTCCATCCGTTGTGTTGCTTTAGGGATGAATCTGCGTCGTTCATTCGTTTGTTTTCACCTGAATTTAAAAGTCTACGAGGAGACAACGGCTGCAAATTAACTTCAGCCCCAGAATACATCACACCTGAGACAATGTGTATTTCTATTGTTCCTGTGAGTAAATACATAAACAAAATAATCAATACAAATAATGACGTACTTCCTGTTCCGAGGGCTTGCAACTTGGAGTAGTACGCACAGTTATGTGTGTTTTTTAAATGGTTTTATTCTTGGAATGAACAAGTGAAATAAATCATACATGCATCAAACACATGAGATGTGCTGTCTGCTCACAGCAGGGTCAGAGGAGAGACTTGGAGGAAGGGTGATGAGGTGACGCATGGTGTCGTAGCTCAGGTGGTGAGGGATGACAATGAGGACGTATCGGTGTTCGCTACGAGAGAGCAGGCGGCCATGTTGGAAACAAAAACAACATGCAGCATCCAGGCTGGGGCTCTGGGAGAAGCAGCAGCGTAAAACATGACACCTCCACAGCTTCAGCGATCACAAACGAGGCTCCTTTTTCCTGAGAGCCCATAGTACTTACTCATGTAAGCCACGAGTGACGATGGCGCTCACTGATCACAGACATGTAGATGCAATATTTGTGCAGAGCAAAGTCAAATAAATCGACTTTCAAGTTTTAAGCGGCTTTAAGAATTTATGAGACAGAACGCCGCTGACATGAAACATTGAAAACGTGCAACATGCGTGCAGTTTGCAGATGCAGTTCGGCAGGAAATACTCTGCATGTTGCTGTTTCTGAGGCCGTGCAGGTATTTGTGCATTAAATACACAAGTTATTTCTTGTGTTAGGCTCATTGTTTTCAGCTGAGGTCGGATCTGTCTCCAGCCATGCTTGACATGCGGGAGCGGACTTACCCTGCCACCACAGTTTGTCTTCAGAGGAAACGGTAGAGAAGGAGGAGGAGGAGGAGGGACAGAGGGAAGAGATGAAGAGGCAGGAGATTGAGATGAGAGCAGGAGGTTGGATTTGTGAGATAATAATAAGAAGGTGTAAGCCCTGGATGAAGGTTTAAAGAGCTCTAGTAGTCCTGAAAGAGGGACGAGGATAACGTAGGAGCAGTGTTGATGGATGGACTACGGAACCGTTCTAGTTTTAGAAACCATTCAACATTTACCTTTATATTGTTACTTTACCTTTGTACACATACTGTTTCACTGGCTGTTTACATCATGTATAAGAATATGTATTTATTTAAGTACAAATATTTAATTGTTTATATTTATTATTATATTATTTATTTATATTTATTTATTTTGTGATCATGACATCTACATTTACTACATCCCTGTTTACTTTACAGTGTATGCACTTTGTGATACATATGTTATCTTATATTCTATATATGTTATACTTTATCCCTATATTTGAACTTCTGCACTATTTTATTCTCAATGATTTTTTAATTGCATGTGGTTGTTTTTTTTTCATACCTATTCGATGAGCTTCGTTGGAGAAAGTCTGGAAACTAATATCTTAATTTCCAACTCCTGCTTCTCCAGCAAATGACTTCACTAGTGAGCATTCTGTCAGTTTATTTACCTCTTCTTTGGGCATAATATCAATGGAAATATGTAATGTGTGAATGTGTGTAAAGGTGTAAAGGTGTAAAGGTGTAAATGTGTAAATGTGTAAATGAGTAAATGTGTAAATGTGTAAATGTGTAAATGTGTAAAGGTGTAAATGAGTAAAGGTGTAAATGTGTAAATGTGTAAAGGTGTAAAGGTGTAAAGGTGTAAATGAGTAAAGGTGTAAATGTGTAAAGGTGTAAAAGTGTAAATGTGTAAATGAGTAAATGTGTAAAGGTGTAAAGGTGTAAATGACTAAATGTGTAAATGTGTAAATGTGTAAATGAGTAAATGTGTAAATGAGTAAATGAGTAAATGTGTAAATGTGTAAATGAGTAAATATGTAAATGTGTAAATGTGTAAATGTGTAAAGGTGTAAATGTGTAAAGGTGTAAATGTGTAAATGAGTAAATGAGTAAATGTGTAAAGGTGTAAATGTGTAAAGGTGTAAATGTGTAATGGTGTAAATGTGTAAATGTGTAAATGAGTAAATGTGTAAAGGTGTGAATGTGTAAAGGTGTAAATGTGTAAATGAGTAAATGAGTAAATGAGTAAATGTGTAAATGAGTAAATGAGTAAATGAGTAAAGGTGTAAATGTGTAAATGTGTAAATGTGTGCAGAATGCCATGTGATCGTATAACAAATGAGGCATGTTAATTCCTGGTGGAAATGGGTTCATGGTGGACTGGTGAGTTTCTCTCTGTTGCTGATTAGCAGGTTGTACTCGACCAGTGTCAGCGTGCCACAGTAGTATTAGAACGGTACTGCAGTACTACTCACATATATGAGCTTTTCTCGGTATCTGATGAGCAGGTTGCGGAGGATGCCGGCTTCGTTGAGGTCTCCCAGGCGGATCATGTCCTCCACACCGTGGATGGAGGTGGGATGCATCGGCTTGATGTTGGTGGCATTCTGGGGGGAGATCCAGTGCTCCTGGGGGGGGGGGGGGGGGGGGGGTTATCATAGTGCACTATGTACAGTACAGTTGCAGTAGGGAGTATTTCAGTATTGCAAGCTCCCACAGACAGAAACAGTAAACTTGTATCTTTTATAGCGCTCACGTTTCCCTCGTCATCCAGCACCTGGATCTGTCCTGAGTCACAGAGTTTGACCACCGCGCCGACCGGAACCTCAAACTCCCGACCGGTCTTCAAGTCCAACCAGACATAGTCGCCCTGGAAAAAATTAAATTAAAATAAAATTAAACTCAAAACCAGGATTAGGATCGGGATGATAAATGAGTCGAATCATTTTAAATCAAGGTCAGAATAAGAGCAGTGAGGAAGATCGCATGATAATCAGAAGCAGAAATGAACGGAGCCTTTAGGACGACATGCAAGTTGATCAGACCCATGATTAGAATCCATGTTTCTTTGTTTCTGAATCATAACCGTTTTCACACTGCACCTAGACCCGGCTTAATGCATTCTGGAGACATGTGAACCCTTTTGAGTCAGAGTGGGTTAGATCATTTCCTCTTACTCTACAGCTGACCTTTACTTCCTCTACTGGGTTTATTGAAGCCGCTACATTAAGACCCAGCAG
>NW_027176331.1:130000-145000 GCF_023349555.1 Cebidichthys violaceus | reverse complement strand
TTGAATTTTTGACAAAATACCAGCGAAACTAATGACATTCCCATCAGCCTCAGCCGTGCTTTGTGTTTACTGCAAATTAGCAAATGTTAGCATGTTTACACGCTAAACTAACACAAAGAACATGGTTAACATTATACCTGCGTTACAGCAGTGTTAGCATGCTGCTGTTAGCATTAAGCTATAGCCTTTTGTCTTTGTTTCTCTCCCTTCCTCTTTGGAAAGAAGAGACGGTAGAACGCTAGCTGTGTGTAGCACGAGATGTGAGTTGGCCACTAAGGGTTGTGTGTGTGTGTGTGTGTGTGTGTGTGTGTGTGTGTGTGTGTGTGTGTGTGTGTATGTGTGTGACTGTGATGAATGGTTTTTGAGTGTGTGTTACATATATGTCAGTTTAATTAAGTAAATACTCCGTCTGGCAAACTGAGCCACCTGAACATTACACCACTAAGCACCTGTGTCTCTCTCTCACACACACACACACACACACACACACACACACACACACACACACACACACACACACACACACACACACACACACACACACACACACACACACACACACACACACACACACAGCAGAAACAGGGGCGAGCAGGGCCAACTATCAGAAACCACATGTTGAATTATTGAACTCAGAGGATCTGTTTGGTGTCTTTTTGTCTCCTCTCTTGTATTTCTTCTTCTGCTCCTCTGTGTGTCTTTTCCTTCATCTCTCAACACTTTGCTGTTGACTTCGGTTTAAAGTGCTTATGTGAGGTAAGATGACCGAGTTCAGTTACATCCTCAGTCTTAACACAATTATTAAAAATGTTTACAAATTCACAGTCCAGTATTTAATGTACTTTTATAATGTGTTTCTTTTGCACTTTGTCTTTATGCTTTTGATATTTTATGTAGAGCGCTTTAAATGGCCTTGTTGCTGAAATATGCTATATGAATTAAATGGTCTTGCCTTGTCCGAAATACATGCTACATACTCTGAAGTAGGCCTATGTACTGCATACATTAGTGCACACAAATATCTATGTATTTGACATTTTATAATAAGAAAATAAGACAATACTTGAAACTTTGGAAGCTACAGGCAATTCAACTTTACAAAGAGACAGCAACATGTTTTTCCAAGAACTGAATCCTTATTTTTTTGGGAACTGTTTCACCATCACCGACAATTTATCTAAGCTGTGAGCAGCTTCTGTGCATTGCATTGTGGGAGAATAGTGTAAATCAACTTATACTTTATGTTCTTCACCACACACTCAAACCCATCAGAATCAGTGTGCAGCATGAAATTGAGACACAGGGTTTGGGTTGCACTTAGGTTCTGAGGTCTTAGTTGTTAAGGTTAGGGTCGTAGTCATGCCTAAAATAAACCATCGTGGACCGTCAGTCAGTGTCAGTCTTATGTGTTGGTGGTTTTCTTACCATTGCTGTTTTTGGTTCACTATTTAGCAGCTATCATGTTCTCAGGAGTTATCCTACTTTATATTTACCCAAATAAACGATGACGTTCCTCTGTGTCTCCTGGACCTATTTTCTGACATTTGACCTTTGACCTAATACTGGGTTACATCACTCTAAAAACACACAAGTGGTTTGAAGATCGATGAAGCCCGGAGTGGTTTGTTTTCAGCTCCCAGGCTTCAGACTTCAGGCTTCAGCTCCCAGGCTTCAGGCTTCAGGCTTCAGCTCCGAGACTTCAGGCTTCAGCTCCCAGGCTTCAGGCTTCAGCTCCCAGACTTCAGGCTTCAGGCTTCAGCTCCGAGGCTTCAGGCTTCAGCTCCCAGGCTTGAGGCTTCAGGCTTCAGCTCCCAGACTTCAGGCTTCAGGCTTCAGCTCCGAGGCTTCAGGCTTCAGCTCCCAGGCTTCAGGCTTCAGGCTTCAGCTCCGAGGCTTCAGGCTTCAGCTCCCAGGCTTCAGGCTTGCCGGTTTTGGGGGAAGCCGTCATGCATGAAATGTGATATGCTTTCATGCATCGTTTGAGGTTGTAAAAATATGTATATGTGTTTCTCCCTCAAAATATTTGCTCTGAAAACCAAAGATGATGTCTTTCAATGATGGCTGGTATCAATACTTTGAAAGTGAAAGTGAGAATCTCTCTTTACATCTTTACTCTTCGTAGTAATAATTTGGGTTCCTACTCCAGGTCTGCACTTTGTCATGTATTTGTCCTTGCATAGCAGAAAGGAGTTATAACACAACCATGTAGTGATGGTTTTGAATGGAAGTCTGTAATAATGAATGAACCCAAGCCTGTTCAATAACCTCCCCTACCAACACTGTAACTCCTAGACCTCCTCCTCCTCATGCTGCTAAACATGAACATAAAGGTTTTCACCAGACAGATTCAGAGAAGAGGATTTCACCACGGCTACAACTACAACTACAACAACACGCACTCACAACGTGACGAGACGAGCCACGGTGTCGGCGTGGTGTCAGCAGGATGCCGGTGATGTAATGGATGGCGCCTGGGTGCTCATCATCTCTTTCTTCGGGTAAATAATTCAGGCCGACATGAGCCGGGTATTTACTTACGCCTGCTGATGTCACTCCTGTGTGGAACGGTTTCAAACCACACAGAGATAGTGGTTTCAGGTTAAGACGCCGACCGTGAACCATGATGTTCCCCGTTCAGATCCATGTTTCCCCATCGCTCTCTATAACTTCCTGTTACACATCTATCATCACTCACACAAAAATGACCAAAAGTTAATTAAAAAAAGTTATTCAGATCTAAAAATCTGTGAAAATATACTGTATGTGTAAAGTTATCTTCTTTCAAAGTGGTTTAGTGTTTTTGTAAATACTCAGTTTAAATGTTAAATGAATAACTGCCAGCCTGGAGATGTTCTTTACACCGATGTGAAATCCTTACCGTACCTATTTACACATTCAGCAGATATGCAACGGTACCATGAATTCAAAGTCATGTTAATGGCCTCTTGGACATTGGAAGTCCAACATTCACTCTTCTTTTAGCTGGTTAGGGTCTCCACCTACTCCTGAGAGAAACATCCGTCTCTTTAGCTGCTAGACGCTCCGCTACGTTCACCAGCTGGTCTCTAGCTGAGTCCGTCTGCTGCTGAGCAGGTGGAGCTCAGTGGCTTTTATGAAGCTCTGTCTCTGAAGACAGCGGCCTGCTGCAGCCGAAAAACAACTCTAGGAGAGAAGTGAGAGTGAACTAAAACAGTGAAGTCGTGAGCCAGGAACCCAAAGCTGAAAGTTATATATATATATATATATATATATATATATATATATATATATATATATATATATATATATATATATATATAATATATATATATATATATATATATATATAAATATATATATATATATATATATATATATATATATATATATAAATATATATAAGAGGGGTGGTTAGGTGAAACAAGCACACCAATGTTTGTGTCCTGTGTATAACCTAACCAGTGTTATGCATTGTGCGTTTAATGCAGAACACAATTGATTCCATTAAAAATAAATAAGATTATTTCTTGTGTGATTCTGTACACATTTGCTGATATCATGACTTATATTATTACTGGAAAATGTTGGTATAAAAATCATGACAATGATTTCAGCCTACTGATGCTACTACTTCTTCACATACTGCTGTGTAGTTTAAACAAACACTCTTTCTTTGGTGTGTAAAATGTGAATCTTCAAAGTAACGAGTCAGATGAGTGCAGTGGAGCACAAGTAGAAAGAAGTCATTTCAGCTCAGCCTCAAGCAGATTCCTGTTACTCAATGTGTCGAAGGTTCAGTTAAACAAGAGACTGCAGACCACAGCTCACCACTGCAAGCTGCACAATATCTGTCTGCAGCTGAGAGCTCTGCCGGGTTTTATGACTTTTTATCACCACTTAAAAACTGTATTACACTTTGTGCAGCGGTGTGTTTCCAAATATTAGTTTCCTATGAGACTAAAAGGACTTCTAAAGGGACATTTAGACCTTTATGGGACTGAAGCTCAGATCAGTGTACCCCATTAATTACCGGGGGAGCGTGAACCTATACACCCTCCGAGGTCCACCCTCCCTGGTCTCACAACATCCTGTGTGAAACACTGCAGATTATCCAATTACTTTAGAGTGAGGAGCGCTTTGAGGCAGGGGGACACAGACCGCTATTAAGAGGCCATGTGATTGATAACGGCACTTCCATCTTTACCTCATTTGCATTTAGATTGATCATTTTGATAAGTCAAAGGTTCTCTGTCGCCGAATGAACTCGCCCATAAAACACAGAGACACCAGCTCCCTCCGTCCCGCTTCAGTGGACAATTAACATTATTGTGTCTCTATTTGGCCTCCACAGAGACGGCAAAGGGACAAAGCCAGTAGCTACAGCAAGAATGCTGGGAACATATTATTATTAAAGAAACAGTGGTGTGAGATTCACATCTTTTACTGCAATAAAACAACACAAGGCTCATGATTCTATCACTTGAGCTCAGTGTAAATCCTCTGACTGCAGCTTTGTCGTATGTCGTGACTCTCGATGTGTTCTAGCTTCAGTACTAGTTACATAAGTGTCTAACAACTGCAGACCTGCTCAGAGGTCTTCTTCAGAGACGGGTCTGCCCTCTGCTGGTTTATGACTCTGAGTTCTCTGCAGTCACTCAAGAAGGCATACCCCACACACACACACACACACACACACACACACACACACACACACACACACACACACACACACACACACACACACACACACACACACCAGTTCTCATTGTGGGTGTCCAGTAAATGACAGAGCTGCTGAATGAATGATTGAATGAATGAATGAATACCAGCACTCCATCGCAGTGGAACTTAACGCGGCACTGAACACTGAACACAACAGATGAACAACCAACAAACAGGCTTTGTGGACATATATAAAAAAGTGTTCTAAAGTAATTGAAAGTTCAGTCGGTATCATCACAAAAACAACAACGACTAAAGTTAAACGCCATTAATTAATTTATATTTATGAATTAAAAAACGTTCGGATGGAGGACTAAAGAGCTACAAAGTGAGTGTGAATAATGTCGTTGGTATGGTGGCACTCAGTTCCACTTTCAAAAGCACGAGCTGAACCAAACCACCGTGCAGGTCTTCTAAACGTCTCAGTGATTCTATTAGCTGTGTTGTTTTAAACTCAAACAAAGCAAACTAAAGCTTCACTTTCTGATTTGAACTTCAGATGTGCTGTAAACCCATCGTGAACTCCATCACCTTCCAGGCCTTTTACACTTTGCAATAAAAAGCTTTTTGGGCGATGGGATCGGACAGTGCTGGGCCGCGTACAGACGCACAGACAGTACAGGTGTAAACGCACTGAGGACGGAGTGTGATCCGACAGACCAAACCAGCAACAACTACGTGGGCGAAAGACACGCAGTCTCATGCGACCGTTCAAACCAACGAGGAAGCGGCCGTTAGCCAGTTAGCGAGCTAAGCTACGAGCAAAAAAAAAAAAGCAGTAAGCAAAGATGTTGAAGGATGGAGACCAAGCGTCTGGTTTCACTTTGGTCTGATGAAAGTATACAAGGGATACTCTGCAATTCATATCACAACTAAGCCGTTTAAGAAGCAACGGGACCAGTGGACACTGGAGACCCCATCAGGACCCGGTGTGAATGTAATCAGGATGAATCATAACTTCATACTCACACTATGAATCAAGGTGTAAAGGGCTCTTTGTTTTAAAAATCCAACAAACCAGTTCATCAATTCACTGCAATATAACAAGTGAAAAGTTCCATACTGTGGTGCCGGTGTGGGGATCGACTCCAATGCCTTGCTCGAGGGCAGTGGCGGGTGTATTCCCAACAGCTAACATGCTTGTGTTTGAGTGTGCAGCGTGTCCTCATACAACCTATGATGTCTTACTAAAAGGAACTCCAAACCTTTTATGCTTTTTCCTACTAAAGTCCAGCAGCACACGTCCATTTCTGCTCGTTATACTCGTACAGTCTGTCCAAAATAAACTTCCGTCATCGCAGGAAACAACTTAGTTGTTAGGCAACAAAAGTAGTTAGTTAGGTTTAGGGTTAAAATAACTAACAAAGTTACTTAAGTACTGAGGTTAGGTGACAAATGAAACAAACATCCTCTTAGTGCAGGTTGATGATTTGTTCCATTAAAAGCCCAAAGACTGGTGTAAGACTGGTATGACTGGATCCTGAACAAATCAAAAACCCTGGGCAGAGGATCTGTGGGGTCTTTACGGTCTACATCAGTATGAGGTCCACTCCGAGCCTAAATCCACCCGACACTTTAAAGTTTAAATAAATTAATTCAGCTACATTCGTTTACCTGGATGAGGGCGGTGTATCTGAAGCTGAGACGTAATTTGTCGTCCCAGTCCTCCAGGGGCCAATCGGATCCCTTCCTGTTCATTTTCATTGCCATGGTTACCACGTTAAGATCAGCCACCGACTAAAACCATGAACGCTTCCTCCTTGTTCTGACGCGCCGATCGGTCGATGTTGTGTTGTAAATTGGGGACAACTGGTCTCCCGAGCATAGTTGTTATCTCTATATAACATATATAGAGATAACATATATAGATATAACATATATGTGTCTCAGCTAAAGATCCACTGAGACACACTGAAGTACATTAGACTAAAAAGTCTAAATGAAGAGGAAACCGTTACAAACGGAGCGAGAGCAGATTCAGACCATCTTTCATTTTGTGAAAAAATGCTTCACTTTTTCAAACTAAATTCCAAAATGAGCAACAAAAGAGAATATCAAATATCATCCATAGTCCTCTTCTTCTTCCTCTTCTTCCTCTTCTCCTTCTTTCGTACACAAACAATAAATAATCCTTTGTGCGATCCGGTGGCAGCAGAGTTTGATTACACCTGAACAGTTGGGATAGAGGTCAGAGTGTGTGTGATGAACATCCACATAGAGGGGTGAGGGGCTGATCAGTGTGTGTGTGTGTGTGTGTGTGTGTGTGTGTGTTTGCTTGTTTTATTGGCTCGTCCCATTTGGGGCTCCACAGCGGGGGAGCGCTGTCAGAGCTGATTAGTCGATCAGAAAGGCTGACAAGTTCAGCAACGCATTAACCGAGAATCAAAACCCGACACTGAGGCCAACGCATGCTCGCACACACACACACACACACACACACACACACACACACACACACACACACACACACACACACACACACACACACACACACACACACACACACACACGCATGCACGCACACACACGCAAATGCACTCAGCGTCCCGTTTACGTATGAGTGTGTGTGTGTGTGTGTGTGTGTGTGTGTGTGTGTGTGTGTGTGTGTGTGTGCGCGTGTTTGACTACAAAGAGGGTTCGGTGGAAACAATGCAGCGTAATGAGCAGCTGATTCTTAATGAGTGTTGTTGTGGCTTCACTACACAGTGGGCATGCTTTAGAAAAAGTTCAACTATGTGTGTGTGTGTGTGTGTGTGTGTGTACCTGCTGTAGAATGACCATGGTTCCAGTTTGTGTCCTTATGACTGGACATCAGCAGTCACCTGTGAACACTGAGAAAGACAGAGACAACGATATTCATAAAGATCATAAATACTGTGAACTCCTACAGGAAGACTTTCGTATCTTACATTCAATGCATGCAGCAACAATAACAAAAGAAAAGAAAGCAGGGATGCTCCACACACACACACACACACACACACACACACACACACACACACACACGTTGTTCTACCTATAAACATGTTCAAAGGAGCAGCAGACACATAAAACCTGGCTTGTTTAAATGCTCTTGGTTTCAGAGTAAATTAAATAGTAGTGCCGAGTCTGCTAATAGGATCCATGTAAAGCGCTGTAGGTAACACACACACACACACACACACACACACACACACACACACACACACACACACACACACACATAAAAGACATGAAAGGAAGAAGAGGGTAACCGTGAGCAGCGTTCAAACGTTTAAATAAGAATTGGAGTGACCAGGTCATGGATGAAAGGATGAAATATTCGGTGCAGTCTTACTGACACAGCACTATTACAATGTGTTTGAAACGTATGATGAAATGAAAATAAATCACAACCCACAGTGGGCATATAGACTCTGATGTTCTGCAGCTGTTAGAGTGGACTTGTGCTCTTTAATCAAACAGCTTCAGAACCTCAAACACTGCATTTGCAAGAACATTGTAATCGATTCTCTGTTGTAATTAATTAAGTGCTCATTCGCCCATGAGCCTGGCTTAATGACCCCTATCAGTGACTACTGGACCGTAGCGTTCATCCATGACGTCGACGTTCAAATAAAACTGAATAAAGCAGCTTTTTCTTTCATGTATAATCATTTTGTTTAAACTGCATTTGTGCACAGCTGCAGATGAAGATAAGACATATAATATAATATAACGTTGGAGATAAGACACGTGTGTTACATGGCTGAGAGTTGTACTGATCACACTTCGTCCTGCGTGACCCGTTCTAGCCGCCATAGTGTGTGTGTGTGTGTGTGTGTGTGTGTGTGTTATTAATTAAGGACAATTTAGTGTTGCTTGAATGTACAGCCGGAGTAAATGCATCTATGTGTGTGTGTGTGTGTGTGTGTGTGTGTGTGTGTGTGTGTGTGTGTGTGTGTGTGTGTGTGTGTGTGTGTGCGTGCGTGCGTGCGTGCGTGCGTGCGTGTGTGTGTGTTAGCCCTAGTAAATTATTCAACCTCCCTTAATGAAGCTTTAGTTTGATCCTTTGACTTTTTGGACACATGGCAGCCGTGACACCTCGACCTCATTAGGCGTTTTGTTGGGCTTCTCTTTGAGAGGCGACTCAGGGTTACACCTGAGCTACCAGACGGAGTCTAAGTTTAAAGTTAAGTCCTCCTGTGTTTTCCATCCTGTGTTTGTAGGATGACACAGTTTGATGCATAAACAACCGTTGTGTTTTACTGTGCAGGGAGCGTTGGGTGTGAGAGATGAACAGAAATGGTGTATTTTGGGGTTTAATTTGGGGTCCGTGTTGACGGTGGAGTCACACTGTTGACGTGTCGGGGGTCTTGAGGTGTTTGTAAATTCTACAATGCAACGCAGAGTTAGACCCGTCTTCCTCATGAACACTCACTCAAGTGGACAATGGTTTGGATTCACAATGAAGTCGATCAATAATTGCAGTCAACAGATCCTCGTCAATGTGGCAAAACATGCGTGCGTGTACATGAGGATTAGCCACAGTAAATTATTCACTCTCTCATTATGCAGCTTTAATTGAACCGTTTGACCTTTGACACCTGGCAGCAGTGACAGCTGCCGTTCAGAGGGCTTTCACCTGCTTTCTTATTAAGACGCTGGAACTTTTCTCTCACTACACAACCAACCACCACACCAACTGAAGTGATGTTTAAATGTCACACACCAGAAGAGTCACAAAGCACTGACATTCAACAGCCGTTATTACGGAAGTTCTTTGAAGAACCCAAAAGACAACGTTTGTAACGTGTCCGTGATTACGTCATTTTCACTCCGGCGAGTACAAACTATAATCTTACCATGACGCTGTATGTACCCCTCTAGCATCAGTTTTGGACGTGTCAGCAACGGCGTGTCAATAGACGCTGGTTACATACTTTTCAAAATAAACTTCTGTCTTCACAGGAAGTCAGGTTTAGGCAACAAACCCAGTGAAAAACGAATTACAGCGACTCAAAAGTCTCGTGGACCAAAGTCCTTCCTCATACTATTATAGCTTCAAGTCCCCACACAGAGCGTGTACGCAGCGTGTACGGAGCGTGTACGCAGCGTGTACGGGCCGTGTACGGGCCGTGTACGCAGCGTGTACGCAGCGTGTACGGGCCGTGTACGGAGCGTGTACGCAGCGTGTACGGACCGTGTACGGAGCGTGTACGCAGCGTGTACGGAGCGTGTACGCAGCGTGTACGGGCCGTGTACGGACCGTGTACGGAGCGTGTACGCAGCGTGTACGGACCGTGTACGCAGCGTGTACGGAGCGTGTACGGAGCGTGTACGGAGCGTGTACGGAGCGTGTACGGAGCGTGTACGCAGCGTGTACGGACCGTGTACGCAGCGTGTACGGAGCGTGTACGGAGCGTGTACGGAGCGTGTACGCTGCGTGTACGCAGCGTGTACGCAGCGTGTACGCAGCGTGTACGGACCGTGAAAAATAATTTTACTCCTCACTTCAAACAATTTGGAAATGCTCAAAATCTTGTTTTGATGTATTAACATCATAAACCAACAAGAATCTATGAAAAAATGTATATTTGTTATTTAGTGTGGTGTTCCTCTTAACAGAAATATACCGTTACACACACACACACACACACACACACACACACACACACACACACACACACACAATCCCTATAAATATTTCAGCATCTAATTACCCCAGCAGAGGTCTGGGACAAAGGTTGTGTGCAGCCATGGCCCTGTGTGTGTGTGTGTGTGTGTGTGTGTGTGTGTGTGTGTGTGTGTGTGTGTGTGTGTGTGTGTGTGTGTGTCTGTTGTCAAACATATCAGATTGTCTACCTGTAGATTAAGAAGCTGCAGATTCAGGTGATCTTGCTGATCGATATGAGAGACACCTTTCACTTGGTTAGTTTTTTAAATAGATCATGGTTTGGGTTAAAATTACTTTGTGACATTAGCAGCTAAAGAGCCTGATATTAACGGAGCTAAAAGACGAGCGAATATTACGTTTACATTCGACACGACTTCATTGCAATTTTTTCTCCGTGTCTAAATAAGCAGCTGTTTGCTAAAACATTTACACCTGTTCATTTAAAGCGACAGTATCAGACCCCCACAGGCCAAAAGAAGTCAATGAATTCAGCTTTAATGAACGCTGCCGTGTCCTCGGCCAGGATTGTGTTGAAATGCGACCTCAGCTACACCTAGTTCCATGAAATGACATCGTAATGTTTACATCAAGATAAGCGTATAAAAGCCTTGTGAGTACCCAGGGAGGGGCCGGGAGGCAAACCCAGCCGGCTGCACAGTCCAGTGAAAGTCAGAGGTCGTAAATGAAACACGACTTTGTTTCACTTTTAATGCTTTGATTTTTTAAAAATACACAAAAATCACAGTCCTGGCCTCCACGTCGTCCATTAATTGATAAGGAACCCTTCATTGACCATAGACTGTTCATAAGCAGTGGACGTAGTCATGGTGACGTCACTCATTGGTTTGTGAACTGATGTTATGAAGCCTCAAGTTTAGTAATTTTGCTGTCGCCATCTTGGATTACGGCGGTCACAGTGTTGTTTTTTCACAACTAGTGAACAGAAGTGACCATATCTGGACTGAGGAGGAGTGACATAGAGACCTGTCAATCAGTGTGTAGCCCCGCCCCTAAAGCATCCCCTGCTTTGTGGTCTGTCTGACTCTAAATGGACCATAATGTACTAAATGAACATCATGCTGTATTGAAGAAGACTGTAAACTAGAGATTGAGACCATAAACTCATGTTTACAATGTTTACTGATGGAATAAATCAAGAGAGAAGTAGAGTCATTTTAGACTAGACTTCTATACAACCAGAGGAGTCGCCCCCTGCTGGACACTAGAGAGAATGCAGCTTGAAGGCTCTTCAGGATTGGATTCACTCGGCAGAACCGGAGGTTACATGTAGTGTAATTTATTATTAGCCACAAACTGGTAGCAGTTCATTCATGAATTATTAGCATCGCAGAATATGATACCCGTCGAGACAGCAAGTCATAATCTTAAAGCGACAGACCTGGACCAAACAAACCTGGTTTTGATTGTAAACAGATGTTTACATTATTTGGACAGACAGCCCTTACAATAATGCAAACTTCTACCGCTAACACGAGCAACACTAAGTGTTTCTGCTCGAGTAAATGCTGAGTCTCTAACAGCAATCAGCTGAAGGTGTGTTGTATCTCTGCTCTCTGCACTGTTGACATATCACAACACACTTCTAGAGAAACCTCTAATATTTAACTGCTAATATGTCAGAGCAAAAATACACCATGCCCCCCCTTCAACACACACACACACACACACACACACACACACACACACACACACACACACACACAGTAAGGGGATTATGTATAAAGCCACCGTGCCTCTATAAGCCCACCGACTGGTTGTTCTTACCCTTTATTGTGAGCTGAACTCTTCTCGTCCTCTCGGCCTTCCGTCCTTCCTGATTTCCACTTTTGGTCTCACCAAAGACGTCCTCCTCTGCAGATGGAGGGATGAAGAACCGGTGTAGAGAACGACGGTTAATCCCACTGCAAGAGGAGCTGTAAGAAAAAGAGGGAAACCTTCATCTCAGACCTTCATATGTGTATCTCCTCTTCATCAGTGTGACTCCCTCTCCTTCTCTCTCGGAGATCTTTGCCTCTTTGTTTCACTCCTTACTTCTTGTTCTCGTCTTCTGTTCTTTCCTCCTTCTCTCCCCTCTCTCGTTCATGTGAAGGTGTACAGAGGTGGGAGTGAATGACTCCCTCCTCCTCCTCCCCACCTCCCCCTTTCTTGTTGGTATTAATGGTGACACGGCAAGCAGCTCGTTCACTGCCACTGATCCCTGCTACAGAGAGAGAGAGAGTCAGTGGGGGGTGATGAAAACAACAGAGGAGGTTGTAATTAGACACATTGCAGCACAGTGTACATAGAGTACATTTACTCTAGTACAAATACTGAATTTGATGTACTTGTATTTACTTTCACTTTTAACCAATGTTATACAGGACAGAGACACTACAAACGTGTGATGATCTCATAGAATATGATGCATTGCTTTCAGTGATGTGTGGTGAGGCTCTGACTCTACATGAGTCAGATTTACAAACATATGACCATTGACTACTGGTTGTTCTTCATATCAGCATTCTTCACACACACACACACACACACACACACACACACACACACACACACACACACACACACACACACACACACACACACACACACACACACACACACACACACACACACACACACACACACACACACACACAGGTGAGGTACATATCTGATTCCACCGGGAGCGTTTCAGAACCCGCGAAAATCGTGAGATTCCTCGATAATGTGTGAAATAACCCCGGATGTATAAAGAGAACAACAAACACATAAAAGGTTACTTTACCTGTCCGACGGTGAAATACTGTTGATTTGTTCATATTTCACTGTTTTTTGAGACATTTTTAAGCTTGGATATAGAATCTTAAATTTTTGTGGTCAAAGCAAAATATAAGAAGAAGAGAAGTGTAGAAGAAGAGCAACGACAGAACAACATAAACCCGACCCGTGGGCTCTCGCTCGCCCCCTTCAGTGAGGCAGAGGTACTGTTTACCTCTCTGTGCTTTTTCACTGCGGTTTAATGTCAGATCAACACTAAACATGTTCTACACAGACGTGAAATACATTATTCTATGTAAAGAAAGGACATCTAATAAAAGAGTCTACAGATATTACAGTGGTGACAAACAATGAGACAGAAAAAGACTCAACAGTTAGTGAGGATTCACAGTGAGGTGAGGAACAGCTGGTCTCTGTCTCCTCTGTTTGAACAGGACATGACATCATTCAGAGGTTACATTCATAGCACAGATCAGTAGAGAAATATTAATATTTATTTTATTTTAGCATTATTAGTTTTTTATTTTTCATGAGCCTCACCTGCCTCTCCTGACCGCACGTCCCTGCTGTACTGTATATACATATATATTTACATATAAAATATATATATGTACATAAAATATATATATATATATACATATATATATTTTATATACACACATATATATTTACATATTAAATATACATATATATATATATATATATATATATATATATATATATATATATATATATATATATATATATATATATATATGTATATAATATGTATAAAGTTGAGCATGTTAACATGGAGGTCTATGGGGATTGACTCCCCTTTGCAGTCAAGTGGTCATTTAAAGGGACTGCAGCAGGAGGTCGGGGTCTCAGCACTTTAACGTCAGTTTAACCCTTTAATCAATCGAACACTGAGCAGACTGCAGAGGGCCCAAAGAGAAACAGACCCACTCAATGTGTAGAGCCCAGTTGCACCGTTGAGGTTCAGTCATGATGGAGGTAAGTAACAGTATTCTCTCCCGTCATGTAACACTGTGGGGACATCGGTAAATAAAACAAAATGTAAATACAACAGTTGGTGTCTAAATGATTCCATTTCTATCCCTGCAAAGAAGAAAAACATCAATATAAAATCAGATGACAAACTTTTGAATGGCAGTGTATATTTATTTTATATATTCTGACAACTACTTGTAATCTGACTAAAACACCGTTGTATTTAGCCAGAGTGAAATACTTCATGTAGTTCAAGAAGAAAAATCTGTTTTATCAAAAAAGCCTCCTTGCACATTAAGAAAAACTTAGCATCTGAAAAATGAAATGACAAACAGCACAAAATGCTAACGGTGGCTAACATCACAATGGCAGGTGGTGTTACACCACTGGGTACGTTTATTCGTCTCAACAAGGCAATACATAGTGGTGTACAGGAGACAAGATATAAAAGAGCCCATATAAAAAGTATTTTAAAGAGTAAATTATAGAATAAGACATTAAACAGGAGAATAAAAATGACATTAAGTAGTGGTCACATGACATGAAGAACTGTAAACACCCACTGTGTTCATGCACACTAATATTCTGCTTCTATTCTGAACAAGACAAAAGTGTGAATTAGATACGGTTATGTAAACATGAACACTGAATATATTGTGCATGTAAACGTATATTTAAGATAGGTAAAACTCATTTTCAGGACAATCGGATTCCCCCGATACAGGTAAAGGTATGTGAATCATTTAGTAAACAGACGTTTAGGTCATCAGGTTAACACAGAGAGAGCATCAGGCTCCTCCTCCGATGTGTAATCTTCAACAATGTAAACGCTCTATTCGTGATAAATGTGTGACCCTTACAGGGCGGTAAACCCGCGACTTGTAAAACTTAAGCCG
>NW_027176331.1:122500-125000 GCF_023349555.1 Cebidichthys violaceus | reverse complement strand
TTGTCTAGTCTGAGTGAATGACATACGTTTGTTTTCTATTTAGTCTGCTTCATTTTGACTAAAGATGACCAAATAAAACATCTGTTTGCTGAGATGAGTCTTCAAAAAAGCAGGAAGGTTTTTGTCCCAAGAGGTCCACACCAGAGTACAATTACTGTGTTCACCATTGCCCAAACAAACCTCACCTGAGTTTAATTAAAACAGACTAAAGGTTAGCTGCCCCGCGCATCTTCTTATCTTGTTTATTAACACAAGAATGTACGAAACTGTTCATTTTCTTTTGTGCTGTATCACACACACACACACACACACACACACTACACACACACTGCGAGCTGACCCTGTGTATGTCGAAGCCAATAGCCAGGTTTTCTCCTCGCCCCCCTCTCAGCGTGGCTCTGCGGTCTTTCTGCTGCAGACAGATCAGAACCTCGTCCTCCGGCTTCTTCACGTCAAACACGTACTGCAAAGAAACACACGCGTACCGTTAAGGGTTCAGCCCTTCAGAGTGGTCATTGTCGCAAAGCAACGGCAAATCTGAGAGACGGCCACACCTGCGGGTTCTGGAGGAAGGAGTGCTTGTTGTTGGTGCAGCCTCCGGCTCGGTCGAGAAGCGGGTCGTCGTGGCGCCGCCAGGAGCCCTGAATCACGGCCTCCTCCCAGGTCTTGTGGAAGCTCAGGTAGGACGTGTTGATGAGGCGACACAGGATGAGGTCCGTGAAGTTAGCGATGAAGTCGTCAAACGTCATCCTGCAGGAGGGGGAGAGACAGAGGGAGGAGTCGGTAGCTGTTCTGGTAGAAATGACCCAAGAATCAGTTCAATGATTCCTTAGATCAATAAATGAACCCTTCAGAGATGGAGACTGAACTAATGTCAATATTACAGATGACAATAATTATAGTAAGTCTAAGGCCCTGAACCCTGAACCCTCAAGGATTTACTGATGTCACCTGGTGAGTGGTTGAGTGTGAGAATGACGTACCATTGTTCCTCATGAGATGAGAGGTGATTTCATCTTTTTACTTGTTTTTGTCAAAACAGCTTCAATAATAATAATAATAATTAAATGTTTGATGAATAAATCTGTGTAACATAATCTCCACTTTGTTTTTATGTTCCATCTTTAATCCTGTCATTTTCCAGGCTAAACTCCTGTGTGTCGTCCTCTTTGTTTACATCTCTGTGCCTCTGCTGGTGACGCCGTGTTTAACGTCACATTGCTATGAATTGTGGGTAACTCCCTTGAGCAAAGTCTGCAGAAATGCTGACTTACAAAAAGTGTTCATAAAAGACTCAAACCCTGAATGAGTTGACAGCGGGACAGAACTAAACCGTCACAGACTTCAAGGGAACGCCTCAAAGTCTGTGAGTCTGTGTGGAGATTGGGTCACTGACTTTTGGGTTATTCACAAACTCCAGGCACCTCGTGTCTGCCAGCAGGGGGCAGTGTTGAACTAAAACTCACCAGAACTCTCCATCATCTTGCACAGTGACACCGATCTTCTCCCTCTGACTCTTACTGACCTTCTTCCACTCTTCAGAGCTGTAAACAGGCAGAAAAAGTTCTGTGTTCTTGTTGTGACATGTTAACTTCAACGTATAGGTAGGGGACAGTTTGTAGTACGATCACCTGGGACCAGACATGAATCATAGGCGCTCTGGACAGATTTCAAACATGTCAGAATATGTATTCCCACAGGCTTTACAATCTGTGTAGAGAACACGGGCCCACCTGTCGCTCCAGGCCCCATTCCACTCCCTCTCCCCCCAGGGGTTTCTCATGCGGATCATGGTGAGTTTGTCCGACCGGAAGTAGGCCAGCAGGCCGTGGCCCAGCCTCACCCTGCGGACGTCCGTCACTGCGTAGGCGTGGCCCTTCACCAGGCCGCAGTCCAGCCTGGCCTCCATGTCGGCCGCAGTGGTCGCCTGAAAGGACACGGCGCCGGATTCGGTCAGTCCATAAAATCGTTCCTAAATCAACCATTCAGCCATTCAGCCGCCACACGTTTGCCCCTCTCCTCACCCGGATGGAGCAGCTGATGAGGCCCCCTCTGTCGTGGACCTTCAGGACTCTCTCGAACAGCTCGTTGCGTTTCTCGTCGTCGTCTTTGAAGCCGTTCTCCATCAAGTCCATCGGCTCCGACACGCCGCCGGTGAAATCCACGAGAGCGTCGGCCGTGTTTCCCCCGTCGAGCGCCTCGTAGCATCCGCACATCCTAGAAAACACATCAATAAAGCTTACACACACACACACGCACACAGCTTACTTATTATCACATCTGTACCGGGCATTGAGCGGCCGGTAAAGATATGCAGCCACTTTGAGTGGTTTTATAAAATAATATCATATTTTATGAAAACATTCTATTGATTCTCCCACAGACAATGTTACAAACTGTTGGATAAAAAGCTGAAAGTACAGGCCTGAGGACAAGCTAGTCAGAGAACTTAAAACTGTTTGACGCCAACGATGGGCGGAAGCTCAAAATGTATCATAAT